>NW_010430875.1:0-24594 GCF_000710305.1 Buceros rhinoceros silvestris
TAAAAGAGCATGTGATTTTTCTAAGTAGCAGTGGTACATGCTGCTTCTCAGGGCTGCTGCTGATGGGTGATGGGGAGTTTCCTCTCTAATTGTTTGAGTGGGATTATTAATAATAATTTGCAGAGAAGTTGTTAAAATCTGTGAATATGCACTATTAAAAGTCTCAACAGCTTCTCTTCCGTGCTGCTTTTCAAGAGCATGACAATCAAAGTCATGCTTGCATACTGTTCTTAGGATTGAATTTTACTGTCTTTCACTTGGCTTGCTTCCTCTGAAGGGTGGAAGTCCTTCTGTGAGCGAGGAATTCTTTACTGAGCTGTGCTTCATCCATGTGTTTGATGACACTGAAGTGATTTCAATTGTAGGCTGCAGTTGGTGGGAGGGTTTGTTTCAGAACACAGGTTGCTGCCAGATCTGTCAATGTTTTATCTGAAGATTTTCTGAGGGAAGGGTGAAAGTCTTCTGAAGCTTTCATACACTGTAGTAACAACTATTGGATGGTAACGTTAAAGGAATATCAGCTTTTTGCAGAAGTTTGGTTTCGCATGTCACAGTCAACATATCTGAGGGCCTTTAAGATTTAACCTGTTTCATGCAGAAACTACTCGTGCAGTCTGATTTAAAATAATCCCAGAAAACAAACAAAAAAGTTTTCAACATCTTTAAGCTCTCTGCCTTTTCTACTTTCTTCTTGCTTTTTCACCTTCCCTTCTAGTCTTTTTGTGTTTTGCTTGTGATATTTTTTCCCTTCCTTTAAGCTGTATCATTTCTCCCACTAGCTGCCTGCCAGCTGACTATCTGCTTTTGAGGATGCAGTATCTGTACATGAGACAGGTCAAGATGGTAGGTGTTCCCACTCAAAATTGAGTGTCATGGGAGCAAAGAAGCAAAACTTTTCTTATTCGTCTGGGCCTCGTAAGTGGTCCCATGAGGATCAGGGACAGGAAAAGGCTTTGGCTCCTTTTGTTTTAGGCTGCAGGACAAGGCACACTGTAAAAGCAGGTTGAGATTTGGTTTGTGTAAAATTTCTTGCCCACGCAACTCCTTTCAGCAATCCCTATCCTCAGGACCTGAAGTTCTTCTCACCTTGCCACCTTCCCTTCCTGGCTCCTGCCCTGGGAAGGACTTGGGTACAGCAACATCTACCCACATGGGAAGTGATGGGAGAAACCCAACAGGTGCTTTCTTCATAGGAGGCAGGGAAGTTGTGGACTAAGAGGGGATCTTCAGTGGCAATTGGATTTAATGCCACTAGCCAGCTTTCTGTTACCTCCGATGCTATGAATTCATTAAGCCTTTCCCCAGCAGCACAAGCTGCAGTGGGGTGTTGCTAGCTATGGTACCTAGCGTGCATCAACTCAGCTTCATCTGGTTGTACTTGAGGTTTCCTCTGCTCTTTACAGCTGGCTGCGGATGGATGCTTTCAAAGGTGAATTTGTTAAATATTCCTTACACCTAAAGTTATCTGTGTTTTGTGCTTCAGTGTGGGTGATTTGGGGGCAAGGAGGTTGGTTGTTTTGGGTTTGTTTTTTCTGACTTACCCTGTTCCATTACCCAGTTAACTGAGTTGGCTAAGTGCTGCTTTTTGTGGAGAATTGTGCCAGGATTTACTAAGAGCACTAGCATATTCCCAGTTTGGTGCTGTGGATGCATCAGCTTAGGCCTTGCACAAACACATCTAGAGCATCAGTGATGCTAATAGGAGTTTCATCACTGACTTCTGCCACGTTCAGGGTTTTCCATGCGGTTCCAAAGAGAGAATTGGATTTGCAGTTGTTGTTCTTTTGTCTTTGTACTTAGTTTGCATATGACCTGTGTTTAACCTGACCACTCTTGATATCAAGTTTTCTATATAAGCTCTCTGGTTTCCTATGTCTCAGCTTGGCTGCCTAATCAGGAAGAGGATTTTTAAACAATTCTCTTGTAGGCATAAGAAACAAGTGTGCTTTACTTAACTGCAAGTGTGAAATAAGCAGCCTTGTGCTGAAAGTTCATGTGCCAAACACAGCTAATCCACCATATGTGACCTAAAAAGTGCAGACACATGGATATTCTTCCCTCCCCTAATTTCTTACCCTTTTCACGACTGCTGCAATTGTAAATATTCCAGTAACTCTATATGCTTGATCAGTTTATGGGATCTGTGATGGTATTTTGCAGTTAGGGTTGCTGCACTGCATAGCATGCCTCTAAGTGAAGTGAAAGGAATACCATAAGCTTTTCAGCTGTGACATGCGAGCTCAACAGTGCTATGCCTTCGGGAAAAACAGAGGAGTGTGATGACCTTTCAGTAGCCCAGGAGGGATGTTGCATACGAGCAAATATTCTGTTCTCAATTCTTATTTAAGTGGTCTGTACGTTCCTGATGAGTTTTCCATACATGAGACATGAATCTGTCCTTGCCCTCTGACCACCTCTGCTGTGACCTCTGGAGTTACCCAGGTTACAACATGAAGCAGAGAATAAGACTCATGTTTTCCCTATAGTCCAGAACACCAATAAGAATGCGTACTTCCAGAACAGGATCCATTTCTTGGCCATAGCCTAGGGGATATATGGCTGCCATACTCTTGGAATTTGTTTTCTTGACTCTAAAGCCAAAGACTAGTTACAAAAGATGAAGCAGTGGTCAGCCCTGCACCCCCTGAAGTCATTTGAAGTCTGCACAGATGTCATATAAATAGCAGGTCTTTTACTCATATGCAGGCAGGTGGGTACCAATCATGGGTCCAATTTCGTGACACATAATTCGTGGCACTTATTACGTTGTTGCATGACATAATATGCTACCCACTCAGGACTGGAAAACCAAGCATGGTATGTACTGTATCACAGCCAAAGCGTAAAGCATGAACTCCACATCTCTGTTGTAGACAGAATGCAGCTTGGACAAAGTGAGTATAATCTGTTCATTTGTATGCACAGCTAAAATTACTGAAGGGTAGCTTCCAGATAAGGATTCATTTAGGGAACCGTGGCAACTGCCTAATTAGCTATAGGTATGACTTTAATTGCGGTCTGTAGCCAATAAAGAATACGTTTGGTCTATAGGAAGAGGCAAAGGAAAAGAATATGTGCATGAGGCAGTTTGATGCTTAAAGTACTGTTTGCAAATACAAGCTATTAAAAAAGTGAGTCATGCTCGGAAATAGTCCCAAGCCATAAAATATTAATTGATCATTAAGTCTGTGTAAGAGGCACTGATATATATATCCTGTATCTAAATATGTCCTCTTTAACTTCCATCTGCTGCTTGTGTGCACTAGTGAGAAAAACAAACAAAAATTTCTTAAGGATCAGAATGTAACAAAATGTTTGAGTATTACTAAGCATGTGGTACACAAAGGTTGAACAATAAGAAAGTCTGCATCAATGGAATGATTGCATTAATGTCAAGGATTTTCAAAGTAAGAGAACACAGACAACTATGTCTCTTTTGGGAACATGGCAGGTATGGAATATGGTGTTACTGATTTTTATATCAAAGGCCTAGCTACACTTACAGTATGAGAGAATATATATTCCATGTGGATATGGAAGTTAGGAGAGGGCTTGTATCTCTGTCCATCATAGAATCACAGAATCATCTTGTTGGAAGAGACATTTAAGATCATCAAGCCCAACTGTTCACCCTGCACTGCCAGGGTCCCTAAACCATGTCCCTCAGTGTTATATTCACATGTCTTTTAAACGCTTCCAGGGATGGGGACTCCACCCCCTCCCTGAGCAGCCTGTTCCAATGCTTCACAACCCTCTCTGTAGAGAAATTTTTTCTGATATCCCATCTAAATCTCCTCTGGCGCAACTTAAGGCCATTTCCTCTTGTCCTGTCACTTGTCATATGGGAGAAGAGACCAACCCCCACCTCTCTACAACCTCTTTTCAGGTAGTTGGGAGAAGCTTTTCAGCTTGCAGGCTGAGAGCTGGAATGACAATCATAAGGTCTGGGTTGGGTAGATTTCAAGGGACAGTAGAATCCAGGGTGCTTTATTGTGCCTGCAGAGGGGAAGAGTCTCCACTGATGGAGTGTGGTTGAAGGATGTAGCAGCAGATAGAGGACCTGAGAATTATTTAGCAATGCAGTGATGGTTCTTCACATGAAAATCAGATCTCCCAAGTGAAACTGACACTATCATACTGTTGTTCAAGCACTCCAGAGGGTCAAGTTAGATAGGGGAAAAGGGAAGCAGTGGTCCTTAGCTGATTGACATAGCTATGGGTCTGTAATATTAGTTGGTAGTAGCAGCTGCATGGCAGGTAAATGGTTGTATTGATCTGCAATATGTGTATGTAAGTCAGGAGAAATAGCAGAGCACGTACTTAAGTCTGCTGAACTTGTGCCTGTTTTCTGTGTGTATACTTGGCAACTGTCTTCTGGAAAAATTTGAGTTTGGTAACAAAAGAGGATGATACCTCCATTACTTAAATATTTAACTTGATAGAGCAGCGCTAAAATGCTACCCAACTGTTCCATGTATACCATGTTACTGTGTGTTTTCCAAAACTGAAGTCTGGCTGTATGTTAAACTAAACATGGGTTTTTTTTCTCTTCTTACTGCAGATGCATTATCGCCCCTCTGCTGTTGAGAGGGAAATGTCACACAGCTGGGAAAGGGGTTGGAACCAGAACATATTTGCCCACTCAGAGGACTAGATTTCTCTGTAAATGTTTTCATACGTGATTTCTGAATATAGGCCTTTCTGAATACAGACTAGTAATTTCTGATGCATTCTAATTCTAGTGTGACTTCTTGATAGTGTCAATCCTTCCATTAAAGAGTGAAACTTGACAAACTATCCTGAGTAATTGACCCCCAAAATATGGAAGCATATATTCCAAAATTAATACGTCGGTTTTTTGAAATGCAGGAATATGTATCCACTGTTTCAAAATATACTTCAAGGAAAAAACAATTTGTTTTTTTCTTCCTAACTCTTTTGGTTTTAAGAAAGCCAGTCCCAAAATTAAGGAATGGATGGAAATTGAGGAGATGTCTCCCTGACATACAAGTGCTAGATGCTGCTGCTTTGCATTTAAATTTTTTGTGTGCTGACCTGGTGGCTACCAGATAATTTGTATTTATATTCTTCTTATGGGTATTTTGGGTTCATTCATACTATTCCCCCTTAGTAGGTGAATTTATAGCAGGTAAAAAGCATGCCCAAACAGCAGTATTGTACAAGATGATGTCTGCCTGTAGATGATGTACTACGAGTACCATTGTGGATTTGGAAATTTTGTAAGATACTTCGTAGAACTACTAAGAGAAATCTTTTACTTACTGAAGTAGTCGTTTCTTATTTATTCTGGATTAATACTGGGTAGTAGTAATGGAAGTTTCTGATGTTTTAAATGTTTCATTTTGCAAACTGAAGTTTTGTTCAGTTTCCCTCTACTAGAAAGTATTGGTAACTGCTTGTACCTTTGTGGAAAAGGGAATGTATGGAAGGAAGGTTTTCTCCTTGTCCTTTTAGTAGGGCAAGCCAATGCATCGTACTTACCATCCCATATGATGCACACCTATGTCAGTGCCAGAAACAGTGCAGGGAATGGTAATACCAGTACTTTTCCTCCTCAAACTTGGACCTGAGGAGTGCAGCAAAGCAGGTACATACAAGTGTACCCATGGTAATCCCGTGTAAGTCTTGCTTGTCTTTCAGGGATAAATCAGCTATTGTCCGTGCTCTCAACACTATTCAGTATCAAACCCAATCAAGTCCTACC
Source organism: Buceros rhinoceros silvestris (assembly GCF_000710305.1). Taxonomy (NCBI): domain Eukaryota; kingdom Metazoa; phylum Chordata; class Aves; order Bucerotiformes; family Bucerotidae; genus Buceros; species Buceros rhinoceros. The sequence goes on from NW_010430875.1 coordinate 5,726, forward strand.
TCATGCATTAAAAATTGAAATTTTTAGAACACATGGATTCCTTCTTTTGCTTGTTTACACCAATAGCCATGTGAATGTAGTGATGTGTCTGTCAGTATGCGTCCACCCCTTAATGACAGGCAATAGTGCAACTGCTGTGAAGCCCATAATATCTATTGCATGTGGGCAACACACAGGGAACCACAAAGCATCTATTTTGAGAAAAATTTAATCTACAGTAAGGATAAAACCTGCAGCTGTTACTGTGTTCCTCCCAACAACACAGTCCTTGCCCAGAGAAGCTGGGAGTAATTGAGTGCTTTATCCACACTCAGAGTCCTGCTACAGCACAAGACTTAGTTATAGCAAAACCCGTTGTTTTGAACCCTACGTGCACTTTGTGCCATACCGTACTGGCATCACTGCTGCCACAAGTTTAATTGATGTACCTGTTACATCTCAGCCAAGTAGCATGAGCTGTACATTGAGTAAGCTTCTCTAACTTGTTGAAATTCCTATTCTCTGTTGAAGGAGAATGTTGTTTTGCTCTCTATTCTATGTTTAGGCTCTTGTTTTGAAATGTGAAGTTGCACAGGAGTCCTCAGTGCGAATTAATCTTCTGTGGTCTTCTTTCAAGTGAAACTAACTTCCATGCTAATCTGTTCTGTGCAGCTGTCAAGCCATTTGGAAGACTTATTGATTCTCACCGCAATAGAAAAGTGACACTTGAGACAACAGCAAACTGTTTTTGAATCTCCTCTGATGTATCACTGTTATTAGTGTTATTCAGGTTTGCACTCGGCCAGATATCTTGTTTTCTTCCACCTGTTGTTGCTCTGTTCTTTGTATATTGTCTTCAAATATGGAGATGCTTACAATCTAATTTACACAGCACCTTAGAAGCAGACCTCCATTTTTTGAAGTAGATTGCTGTGTACTACTGGGGCTTTTACAAACAGGGAAGCAAATAAACCTTAGCATTGCATTTTGTTCCGGTGCTGACAAAGGAGAAGTAGTAGTATCTTGGTAAGATATTTTGTTAGAACAACTAGGAGAAATTTTTTACTTATTAGTTGTATTTTATTCACTCTGGATTAATACCAGGTAATAATAATGGAAGTTTCTGATGTTTTAAATGTTTCATTTTGCAAACTTCAGTTTTGTTCAGTTTCCCTTTACCAGAATGTCTTGGTCACTGAAGCCAAGACTGGGTAAGTGTATGGGATGCTGAGGTGCTCTGACATGACTGGGCATATGGAAGCAGGGCAAGCATGTGTGTGCATACATATTTGTGAGTGTATAGGTAATGAAAACCATATGGCTATGCTAGTCTTTGGCCATAAATGAGTTGAAAGGAAGATTTGTAATGACTGAGACCTGGAGCATCTTACAGCATTTTAGAGAAGCAGAACCTCGCAGGGCTTGTTTTGCACTGGCTGGTTGGAGATTACACCTGTTCAGAGATGTTTTTACTGATCTGCACTGAAAGAAACACAAGAGATTTAGGAAGGCCTGACGGTAAAGGAAGGAGGTCCATATGGCAGCAACAGCAAGAAGGCACGTACAGAGGAAACAGAGGGACAGTTGTCATGCTTATTTGTTGGTATCGATACTTTCCAGAAAAACACGTTAACTACTTTTTTGGAAGATGAATTGTGATCTAATTGACAAACTATAGGAAAAAAAATGCAAGGCGTAGAGACAGAACCTTGAAATTACTCCAGTTGGAGACAGTAAAGTTTATTATGTTATGTCGAATATACTGAAGTTTTTATGGAGAAACCTGCAACTTTTCTGGGATTTCAAACCAAAGTGTCACACTTTTAAGTGGGATTGTTTGCTCAAGGGCATTCAGGGGGATCCTGAGCTCACAAACAAATAGCTAGGTGAAGATAGTGTCTCCTCTCAGGAACTTGTTATGTGAGAGACTTAAACCTGTTTTTTCAGAAAAGAAAGCATTGATAAAAGACTATTTGAGAAACCAATTGCAAGAAGCGCATCTCAGGATAGCAGTCACACAAGTCAGGAGTCTGATGCAGCTATTTTTATACAGCATGAGGTAAATGTACTGAGTTATACTCTTATTAACCAGTTTACTGTCCCTCCAGACCTACAATATGTCATTTGTTTTATGCCTGGGGCTGGGAACAGTCTCACAGATGCAATTTGGCAGACAGGAGATTGGTGAGACTCAGCGTCTTCTCCAATGACTACTCAGAAATGCTCTCTGCTGTCTCTTATGGCCGCAAAGCAAAGAGGTAGGACTGGAAGCCCCTATAAATAGCAGCAGTTTGACAACAGTTTTTTCTTCCCCCACCCCGGCCAGGAAATGATTGTGGGGAAAGAGGTAAGGAAGGGAAAGGGGACAAGCTCTGCTGCACGACAGGGGAAAGCAGGTTAGAGGGTAAACTGAAGATTTTTCTTCAGGCTGAAGAGGGGCACATGTAAAGTGAGGAGGGAAGAGGACCAGTCTTTGAAGGGTCCTTAAGATGGGTGCTCAGGAAAAATAAAAATGTAGAGGAAGAAAAAGATGGCCTATCCCTCCTGCCTTTTTTTTTTTGGTGTGTGTGTGTCTGTCAATACATGACCAAAAGAGGAACAGCTCAGATACTGCTTCCAGGTTGTGACAGAGCAGACTGCTTAATCTTGTGATGAAGATGCAATACGTTGTGCAGAGAAACTCTGAAAAGTGAAAATTCTAGGGAATTGTTTGTCAAAGGTAAATTTCAGGTTTGCATTTTTCAGCCCGCTGCAGTTGGGTGTGTATCTTAGCTGTCCTGTACCGGGGTGTGATGGACTGTCAGAGAATGAGTATTTTAAGTACTGGTTAATTTATTGTAACATTGGGAAAGGCTATGGATGTTGCCTACCTAGACTTTAGTAAAGGCTTTGACACCGTTTCCCACAGCATTCTCCTGGAAAAGCTGGCTGCCTGTTGCTTGGACTGGCATAATCTTTGCTGTGTAAAAAATCTGGCTGGATGGCTGTGTCCGAAGAGTGGTGGTAAATGGGGTTAACTCTAGTTAGTGGCTGATCAGAAGTGGTGTTCCCCAAGGCTGTATTAAGGCTAGTTCTGATTAGCTTTTTGACAGATTTTTTTTTCCCCCTTCAGTTAGAGCTTCAAAAATTGTGGGTGTCATGTGGAACAATGAGCAAAACTAGCAGATGCAAGAATGCGAGGAAAAAAATAATCTTGGCAGGTTATTTGAACTATCTTAGATCTAGTTTACATCCATGGGTGCAAGAACGCATGTGGTAGGCTGTAAGTGAGCTCTGCCTCTGAGTTGAGAAAATTACTATCTTTCTTTCTAAAACTAAACTAATCCTCCTCTGATGCCTGCTTGAATCTTTTCTACTGGCTCATTTACCAAAGGCTCCGCTCTCCTCATCAGTGGTAGCCCCCAAAGTAGTGCAGTGTTTCCTGTCCCTGCAGTGTTGGCTGATGGAGTCTCCTACTACAGCTGCAAGAAATAAAGCATTTTCAGCATGGCTCTAAGCAGCTCGAAAAATAAAGGGTCATTAATAGGTTCAATTGTGTTTCCTGCAGTTATATTTCTATATAATTCTGTGATTTAAAGATAAACATTTTTTAAAGGTTCTAATAGACTTTTTATGGGACACTCAAATCTAAAACCTTTGTCAGTGCTTGATCATTTATTTGTTTGATTATTTATCTAAAGAAATGAAGTCTTTGGTTCTTCATTCTTGGACTGAAGAGCCGGGATCACCCAGATTTGTGGAAACCCATAAACCTGCCTTCTCTTAGAAAATAAAACTGTACAAGCTGACTAGATGTCGAGCTGAAAATGATTTCTTATACATCCAGCAAAATGGCCAAGGGGTCAGAAAGCTTTTAATATCTTTATACAGATTAAAAAAACCTTACTAATTGAGTTTACCAGTTACAAGCTTTAAGCCATTCATGCTAGTAATAAACTGGAAAAGAGGAAATCTGAAATGTAGAACTGTAACTCATTAACGGTGATCATAGGGTCATTGTTGGGTTGGGGTAGATGTCTGCCAAACTCCATGTTGATCTGTCCCAGTAATGCTGCACCCACCAGCACATTATTGTTGGGTTGGGGTAGATGTCCGCCAAACTCCATGTTGAGCTGTCCCAGTAATGCTGCACCCACCAGCACATACTCACAAGGAGAGAGTAGCACAACTGTCACCTGCCAGGGCCAGAGGAGAGCCACGTCTCTGACTGCTGTCCTGTCACTGATGGGAAGACTTGGCCCTTCCAGGAGTGAGGTGGTCAGACCACGGTTGGAAGGAGCGGGCCTGCCTGGTGACATGAAGCAGCAAGAGCCGTGCTGAAGGAGCAGGGACGTGGGAGGCTCTCTGTCTCTCATAGCCTGAATAAAGAGTCCCCTCTATGCTCCTTACAACTCAAATACTATTTTAGCTCAGCTAGAATGGATCCTGCAGGCACCAATCACAGGCAAGGTGCTTAACAAGTAATAAAGAATAGCAATAACAACTGATTAGGTCTGGGCAGGTAAGAAGAGAAGGAATACTCTGGAAATACTGAAAATATTAAATGTACTGTAAGCAAGTCCCTCCATGTAATACCATTAATTACCTAGACAACAGAAGCTGTGCAATTGCCTTCAATCACCGGCTTCCATTTAATAAGCTTATTGTAATGTATTGCCATTAAGCTCTTCTAACAGTTTGTACAAATTTCCAGCTTTTTCTCCCAGGGTAGTATTTCAAATCAGGCTATAAAATTCATTGGAAAAGCTACTTTTCCCCCTATTAAAGTAAGTGGATGAAAATAGAGAGTGGCAGAGCTGAGAGTGGCATCCTCTGGGCAAAGCAATGGGCTTGTCAGGCAGCACCCGACAGCCACAGCTGTGCTGCCCAGCATGGCGTGACTTAGACAACTAATTGCTAAAACTCTTGGGGAGAGCTCACAAATTCAGCAGAAACATTTGCACATTCACACTATTAACAATGCTTTCAGTGGCAGGAACTGAATCTTGTTTGTGGCTCCTACACGGTTAACTAAATTCCTGCTCCATTGTACCAGCCCTTTTCAGAGAAAAACCGTTATGGGAAGGAATTTGCTCCAACCGATACCAGAAAACTGAGAGCAAAGTTTATCGTAATGAAGTTCCTTCTGAGATTAATTTGCCTGTTTCTGTTGACTTGGCTGAATTTGTTTCTTAGATGTATCTGCAATGCAACATCTACTCATGAGATTCTGCAGGCAGACAGCTCATGTGTGTGTGGTGATAATAGTCACTAAAAGTAAGCAATGAGAGGGAACACTTGAGAATGATCCTGTGAGGATGATACTGCCAGAAAACAGGTTTTCATAGACAGAGTAGTACTGTTTAGGATATTATTCCTTAGCTGTTTATGATCATAGAGTTCCTTCCTGACATTGTTGTGTTCCAGGTTAGATTTAGACAGTGTGCTAGAAAGGTAACATGAAAGCAGTGCAGTGTTTTCAGACCCTCAGCAATAAGCATTAAATTCTGTGAGATTTGTCCCATCCTCCTTATTTGGTTAGACTATTTACAGGTTTTACAAAATACTTATGAAAGTAGAATATCTGCAACACGATTATCAACAATCAGGTGAGACATTTTACCATTTAAAAAATGTGTATGTGTGGTATCTGAAGATACCAACCTGTGTAGAACCAGACAATAGAAATACCCTGTGAGATGCTTGTGTCTGTATAACCCTTCAAGCTTGGAGACTGGGTAGAGGAAGAAAGGAAATTATAAAGCTATAAAACACAGGAAAATAGAGGCAATTATCCCAGTTGCCTTTTGTGTGTGCGTGTGTTCTACGCACAAGCTATTCATTTTGGGGGATTGGACATTTATGTGAAGATCTTATACAAGGGATGGTACATAAGCTGCCACCACTAGTTCTTGCACCAGGTCTTGGTGCCACACAGGCTCTACTGTGCAAGGTCTGATGTTCAGAGTGCTTCCCGTCCTGGATGCTGGACCACCTTCATGGGCCTGCAGGGGTGGGAAGTTCTGCAGCTCCTTCTGATACCTCTGCCCAGGTCTCCTTCCTGAGGGTGTGAAGATGAAAGAGGCTGGGACATATGTGGGAGGAAGGATGCTGGACCAGACAGAGCTCAGGCCTAAACTGGAGGAAGGGCGGTAAGAGAAGTGCGGCCAGCTCCCACAACAGGTGGGCATTTGCCCGTCCCTCCTGGGCACGCAGCCAGAACACAGACACTCAGTAATAAATTTCCTCTTCCAGGAGAAATTTGAACCCTTTCAAAAGAAAATGTTTTGTTTGGTTTTAATACCTTTCTTTTCCTCCAAGCAACCATGTTTTCAAATGAACTTCATTGGTGTTTTTATTTCATTGGTAAGTTATTAGCCTCTTCCCTAAGTCCTAAACAGTTTATTTTCTGCTTTGGAAATGGGCAGGAGGCAGAAGCTTAATGTTTTTAGAGGGACCAGCTCCCTTCCACCAAGTTTAACTGTAGCTTTAATCCCATTCCTGTTCACTGTTTTAGTATTCTTTCCTTCTGCACTTGCATAATGGTGAGAAATGGGCAGAGAATAGCTTCTGTTCTCTAGAGAGTGCTTGCATCTACAGGCTAAATGTGGGATGCTCAGAGGGAAGTGGTCTGAGCCAGGTCCTGCTCCCCACTTGGTGATAATAGGACTGGCAATGTACAGCTATATGCACGAGGAACATAAGGAGCATTGGTGCCAAGTTGCCACAGATGCCTGTCCCAGGGGAATCCACAACCTGGCGCCAATCATGCAAGCCATCTGACTGAGCTGAGAGGCACTGCCCTGCCCATTAAAGGCACAGATTCGCAGTGCAGCATGATACCTGTGCGCAGTGGCAGGTATTTTACCCCGGCATAAACAGCAATTCTGCAAGGTTTCAGGCTGCAGAAGATCTGCCCAGAGAAGCATGTACATCCATGCAGATGGCTAGAATCAGCCTTCGCATCTGCACGATAAAACTCTTCCTCAATCCCTTCTTTTCTTTTAGACAGTAGCAAACCAAGAGCTCTTTCATTTATTTAGTTGTATGAAACTAAGCATGACTCAAACACCCTACAGATTTGGGAAGGGGAAGGATGACTAACACCTGTAACTGCCCTGACCACAGTTATTGGCTAAACCTGTATCCATTCCAAGTTCTTTTATTTTTGAAGTAGAGTTACAGTAAGTGTGTCTCTTATGCATTTTTCATCTAGTTACTTATACGGAGAAGTAGTACTCAAGATGGTACAGGTTCTGTGAGAGACAGGAAAGATTTGGCAGAAAGAAAACATCTATCGGGGAGTCAGTAGTATCCTGAGATTTCAATGACAAACTTGTCAAGGAGTTCTTTCATCTTCCAGTTTCTGATTTAGTTGAGAAACAGTGGTCTTGAAGTGCAGGCTGTGAGTCTGTAACTGACAACAGGGACAAGTAAATTGTGCTAAAATTAGTGTACTGAATGTGGGGATGGGGGAATATTCACAAATCTTGTGTGCTAGGGTTGGAGGTATAGTATTTGATTACTGGCAACAATTAACTGATGAATGCTCTGTTTACATTATTTTATATATATATATAGTTCCTGGCATCCTGATGTTGAAGCATGCAAATATAGAATGTTTTGCTGCTTAACAGAAAAATAAAATCTAGCATTATGTAGGTTTTTAGGACATCTCTCTTGGTACGTAACAGATGTTCTGATTTCAGAGAAATGCCAAAATAGTTTTGATTGTGCATCCTTGCTAAAACTAAATAAATATGCAAAGATATTTTGCAAATTCCTGTCTGGGAAATGTATGGAAATGTGTATAGCGCCACCGTGTTTCTTTTTACAGTGCAGAGCTGTCCTTGAAGTCAAGCCATTCAGAGAATGAATGATGTTGACTTCTTGGATATTGTTCCTCACAAGCTTATTTGCAGCTGGAAAGAGGAAAGGATATTGAGATATGCATGGAACAGTGATGGTTGAGTGGCCTGTGCAATGTCATAGTTCTTGATAAGTAATACCGATTAAAATATTTTGCTCAAGCAACTCTATGTGAAACAGTACTTTGGTATCAGACTCATTTTAGAAACTGTCTTTTGGCTTAAGCCTCTGAGTACCTGTGCAAAGAGGTTATATTGGAGAACAAGCTTTGCATCATCAGGAAAAATCAAGATCCAGCATCTGGAATTTGAGGGTATTTCGGAGTAGGAATGCACCACAGTTTTGCAGCAGTGGATAGACAGCAATTAGAATGCTGAAGTCTGCGGGTAACTTAGCACTTCTAGACCTTTTGGTCAGTATCAATGCCTTCGAAAAAGTTATTTTTTGTTCAAGCGTATCCTTTTATGAAAAAGATACTCTCATAAGTGTATTAAGACTAAACACAAGAATTAGGAAATGAAATTCTCTGAATTGGTATTAAGAAAGGCTGACTAGATAATTTCAGTGATGCAATAAATTTTTAGTTCTCTCAAAAGTTATTGGTAAAGCATGATTTGTTTTACAGTTTTATGGTAGTTTTCCATACTATATGATTGCGCATACATTAGATTATGTATTCTATTTCATACTTGCACATATGTGAGTTGGCATGGCTTTTTCACACAGTGCTATTGGTCCTGTTAATACCTTCACCTTTTGGATGCCAGCTGCTGTCTTGTGAAAGCTTTGACAGAGATTCTAGGTTTTCCCCCAGACCTAAAGATTCCAGTTTCCTGAGGAGATTTACACCACACCAGAAATAATGTCCTCAACACAGAACAGATGTGTCAATGGGTTTCTGTACTTTGCTTAGAGTAGAACGTTATTAATGAGAAAAGATTTTCTGTATTATTTTAAGGCAAAGGTATCCAGATACTGAAACCTCCTGTGCTTTTTGAATATGACTTGAGATAGTGGATGTTTTAATTTTAAGAAATCTATGCAAGGTCCAGCTCTTGAGGAAAGAGCCCAAATCATAGGTAACATGGTAGGGAGAAAAGCTAGAAGTCCTTGTCGTCTCTTGTTTCTTAACAAATATCCTGATACTTTTCTCTCCTCTCTCAAAATGAGAGGGGCTAAATCTGCTCTCCTGGAGTAAAGGTAGGGTCTTTCAGTTTTGAGGGTTGTTGGTGGTTTTCCCCTATTCAGCTCCCATGGACTTCCCACTTAGGAACTCGGGTGAAAAGACCTGGGTCTGGATAAGATAATTTCTGTCAACCTGATTACTCCTTCTAAAGCCTTGTATGTGTTCTTCAAGTATCTTTTTGACTACAAAAATCTGAACCGGGATAAAAATTGTTGTGATGCTGTGTGGACACCCACACAGTCTAACAGACTTTTTGTGTGTGTTCCCACCTACTTGAGTATATTTAAAAAACACAAAACAATGCAAGCTTTCATATGCATGGAAATAATGCTATAATTTATGTCAACGCTTCTATTATAATGTATAGTTTCAATATAAAGTAAACCTCATTTCAGATTTACTATTGCCTGAAATTTGGTTTAGAATGTATGTTTTCAGTCAAACATGACTAAGCAGCACTGGAAATACAAGAGTAAAGCTTAATTTATGTTGCCAGGGATATGCTAGGGCATCTTGGAGAAAATAAATGGAAGAAAAATAGAAATTTCATATGTTAAACAAGCATTAAGTCTGTATTTCCCGAAGGTACGTGTTTTGAATGCTATTGAAAATGCTTGTTATTACACAGCGAGGTTTCAACATATTTGGGGGTTTATTACACCTGAGAAACTATTGTGTATGGAATTAACTGTTGGTAAAGCTGAAACACTACGGTTTGAGTTTCTAGGTGCTTCTGAGCAGACTGGCTCATCTCTGGATTTTCTGTAATAATTTCAGCTTAGATTTTTTGGAAGGAAGATGCAGGTGCTCATAGGGAAGCTGAGAGAAACAGTTACGGATCTCAAGGGGAATCGGTTTGTAACAATATCCAAGAGCCCAGTAGCTAATGAATCCTCACTGGGATGACAAGAGTAAGAGTGCAGGGATTCCTGTTAGAGCATTCACTGAACATTCATGCTGACTTGATGGTGTACATGTGCTTGTACAACATCATTTAGCTGAAAAGAGACTGTTCCCTTACTCTGTTCATGCTGACTTGATGGCGTACATGTGCTTGTACAACATAATTTAGCTGAAAAGAGACTGTTCCCTTACTCTGGACTGGGGAAAGGGGAAGGTTCAGATACTGAAGTTGTAGAAAAGAGAGAAGGAATTATTAAACAGTTATGTGGTTTTTGCTATTGATCCCAGATATTTCAATTCACCCAGAATAACCCACACATTTATTAAAATAAAATGTGTTTTTCTGTTGTTATTGCCTGAGAATTGGGCCATGTTTTATGGAAGATACAAAATTGTTTAAAAAATGGATTTTCATTTAAACTTGTGGAGTTCAGGGAGGTGGAGTGGGAGGTGGGAAGAATAATCTCTGGAGTAGAAAGTTTAGAGACCTGTTTGTCTTCATAGGTTTTTGGGAGGGGGGGTTGGTATTTTTTTAGCTCGTCAAAATAACTTTTCTACTATTGCAAAACTTTATGCCTTAGGGCCAGTTTCAGGACCTTTGTAGTTTTGCATCTAGCAGGCTACGCGTAGGCATCACAGAGGCAACAACATTCTTGTGAAAAACTGACACAGAAAATATTCATCTTTATCTGTCAAGTTTCTTTTTTTCCTGTTTCCAGAGAGAATTGCTTTTAAAAATTGCATATGTATCTAGAAAACAGACTAAAGCCTGCTTAAATACCATGGAATTAATCTAGATACCTTTGTTTTCATAAAGGTAGTTATTGCTATACACTGAGCACAGCAATAAAGATCATATAATGTGAATAAAATATGATTGCAGTTGAAAACTAATTTGCATTTTTGGTAATGATTTATTTCAGATATTAATTAATATAGATATTAGTTAATCTACTTTAAGTACAAGGACCTTTTATTTCATTTAAGGTCAATGAAAATGAAAAAAAAAAAAAAGATTTGCAATGCTTTTCTTTTAAATGCATGGTTACCAACATCTCTGACAGGGTCAATTGGAAATACGTACATATGAGGAGGCAGGTCTGCTGAAATGAATGAACAGCCTGTTCCAGCTGAAGATCTGCTCTAGTACTTTGTTTTTAAAATGCCTTAAGCTTGCATGAAAATATGCTTATTTTTACCCCCAAAATAAACCTTTTTGAAGATGCCCTGCAGGCTCACAAACAGCTTAAAAGCAATTCCGAGAGCTGATGTTATTAGCTGTTGGAACTCTTCTCTGATTGACAGATAGTATGAAATCAAGAGCCCTCCAATGAATCTCACAGAGTTACCTCACTAACTCCAAGTAAAAATGAGATCATGCCATCATCTTTCTGCCGTCTCAGCTTTGCATTGTGCCCACTGCACATGCGTTTTTCCGGGTTGGTTGGTATTGTCATCCCTTTGCTTTCAGGGGACTTGATTTTGTTAATAAGTTTAATAAACAGTAATGATGCAGACTTTGTTTTCCTTGCCTTATGGTTTGTTTGGTTGGGGGTTTTTTGCCACCTACACTGTGTGCAATGTGAGAGTAAGTCTTCCATACAAAGAAGAGTAAAGAGGTAGTAAAGAATGAACATGCTTCTTTATTTTAGGAAGACTTATCACTCCTGATCCTTTCTTAGTATTCAGGTTTGTTGAGGGGAGGAGTAGAATGATTCAGTAATCCTGATACAACAGGCTGAGTTGAAGTCAGGGTTCTTTTCCTACTTCTGCCATTAGTAGTATTTTGAAACTCAATCCTTATGCTCTCAGTTCACTTATGTGTAAAATGCAGATAGCAAGACCTCCTTGTCTGAGGTGATTTGGGTGTAAATTGGTTTATTTCTATAATGTTTTCTTTGCAACATTGAGCTTCACAGTTGGAATCGTAACAAGAATTTAAGAGAAAAGTATGTAACAGACTATGAGGTAAAAGATGACAAACAATCATGTAATTGTCACCTGTAAAGGTAATACCCTTTATTTTTTCTCTTCTACATATTCTCATTGTCTCCCTCTCCCATGCACAGTCCCCTTCACTCCCTGGAGTTGTTTTGTTGTAATGTCTGTCAACAAAGAGTGAAGGATTTGCCATAACACATTTAGCTGAGGTCATGTCCTTGTATCTCTGGTGTGGTGACGTGCTTAAGTCTCCCACAGCAGCTACTTTAATATGTAGAGCGTATCACACCATAGCAGCTATGAGCAGACAGTAAAGAAGTGCAAATAGAGCACAAAAATCTTGGCATAATTAATTTTTGCCTTTGTTTCTACCTGTTGAGAGGAGAAGGTGTCATGACTAGAGAGTCGTATATTCAGATTAATTTGCTTCCCTCTTTCAGGGAGCAACATAAGGGTCTTTGGCCAAGAAAGTTTTTCTTCTTTTTTCTTCTTGTATACATGCAGTACACCTTGCTCAATAAAGCAGAGCTTTCTAACTGATGCCAGTAGCTTCTGTACTTACAGAAATATAAATATTGTCTAAAACTTATTTTGAAATTTCAAACAATGCTCTTACTCATGAGATTGTTTCTCCTAATGAATGCTCGTTTCTCTAATTTCTGATCAATCTCTCACCGAGATGCCAGTATATTGCATCCTTCGGCCTGGACAAGTTACCCGCTTCGTTAATGTCTGCTAAGGAATCTTGTATTTTTAGAAGTTTTTATTAATATATTTATAGCCCAGTAACACAGCTCAACACTGCTATTTGTGTTCCTGTGTGTACAGTACCAGCTATTTGTCAAGTTGATCCCTTTGTCATCGAGTGGTGTAGGAATTCTGGATGTGGAGTCAGTCTGTGTATACTCCCTTACCCAAAAATAAGCAGCAGAAGCATTTGCTTATGCAGGGATTCTGGCAACTGCCATCTATCTCCCCCTGCAAAACAAACATATCATTTCCAGAAACACTCTAGGTATGCAGCTTCCACCCTTTTGAAACACATGGCATTTTCATATGAAGAGAAGAGGCATAAATCAATCTTCACTTTCAGGAGCATGGCTCTCTTCCAGATAAATACTTTTGGATGTGCTTAGTTAGACATGTAACAGGTTGTATTCCACAGTCCAAATACAAAAAATTTCTTAGCAGAGAATGGCAGTAGAACAAAACTGGTATCTTTTGAATGCAAGCAGGAGACCCATTAGACTGTGTCAGTGGTCTGCTCTAAGAGGAAAGGAAGAACAACACCTGGATTGCATTTATGAACAAACAGAAGTTAACCACTTCTGTCGATGTTTCAAGCCTTGTTCTTTTTTTATCCTGACCCTTTTTTGTCAGTCAGCTAGAGAAGAACGATGGTTCTTGGAAATGGATATGAGAATCATCAGCAGAACAATAGCTGTGATGTGCACAGCTATAATTAACTTCAAAGAGAATGAAGTCTATGTACCAGTTGGAAGCAGGACAGGGTGGACACCAATAGTGGCCTTTCTAGTCACATTTCTAATGTGTTTAGAGCACCTTTCATTCCTCAGTTGATAATCCTTGCTCATCTCTATATGCTGCTTTCTTTTTAGTGCCATTAAGCACATCCTAGGAAGCTTTATTTTTCATAAAATGGACACATATACTTTCCTTTCCCATGGCCCTCTTTATTTGTTAGCCTCAATGTTAGGAATTTTTGCCACTTGACTTTTGTTAGTTGATTGCTGATTTATTATCTAAGTGTAACTGGGCACAACAGAACTGGTAATTGCATTACCAGTAACCACTTTCTTGAATTATGAGGTGCTTCTCTCAAAAGTACTCAGACATATTTAACATGCTGATGTAACTACTGTGTCTTGTAGGTTTTCTGGAAGAATGTGTGTATGCATATGTACGCACTTTGTTACAGCAGTTTAATATCGTCCATATTGATATATTGCAAGTTGTACTTGCAAAGAATCTATGAAAAATAAAGTTTTTCTAGTTGTTGCTTTAGTCAGTCTGGCTATTTCTTTTGATAATAACTTTTTTCTTTATGCTTATTACAAAAACTTCGGGGTAGTTGAAATTTCTGAATTGTTACCTTTTCACATGATACAAATTTCCTCTTGAATGTGCCTCTTACATCAGAAATACTGTGGGCTTTTTTCTACTTTGTGCTGAGTTTAATCGGGGTTTTTTTTTTGGTGACTGAATAGGCAATTTGTCTAATTTTAACACATCACTATTCTGTTGAACTTTCTGAATACTAAAATTAATTCATTGCTTTCCATGTGTTTGCAACATACCTGTATTAGAGGTGATAATGAAAATTCTGCATAAGAACTACTGATTTCAGCAAGTATAGAATCACAGAATATCTCAAGTTGAAAGGCTCTCATAAGGTTCATCAAATCCAAATCCCCTCTTTATGCAGGACTATCTAAAACTAAATTGTATGAGTAAGAGTGTCATTCCAACATTCCTTGAACCCTGACAGGTCTGGTGCTTTGATTTCTTCCCTAGAGAGCCTGTTCCAGTGACCAACCACCCTCTCAGTGAAGGACGTTTTCCTGATACTCAGTCTGAACTTTCTCTGACGCAGTTTCCTTCCAATAGGATGTACCTAGACAACTGAAGGATTATGCTCTCAGCTCTAAACTTTCCTTCACTTTCCACTTGCCTTTTTCTATATTCTTTATGCATGACCAAAATGCAGGTCTCCTTTCTGTAAATAAAAATACTAATTTTAAAATTATTGTTTAAATACAGTACTTCACCTGTTTCAATGAGTCCAAAGTCTTAGAGATCTGCAATTACTTATGTGCCTCATTTCTTTGACAATTAATTGGATTGAAAAGCTCTCAGCCTGAGGGATAAGGGTTTTGATATGTTTAAATGTCTTGTGAGACTGTATGGGCAGGCTCGACATCTCTCTCGCTTATGTGCACGTCTACTCCATATGCATATAAGAATAAGTCTGTCTTTCACAGACTAGTAAAAAAGTGTCCTTTATTTTTCCCATTTTGGCCTGTATTGTATTGAAGTGTGACTAATCTTTAATAATTTAAAAGGGTCTTTTTTATTTATTTTTACACATTTATCAATGGAAAGACATATTGGCAGAAGGCATGGTCTGTAAAAGCACACTGAGGGGCAAGAGCTCATCATGTTTTTGTTAGTCCTGCAGAGGATAAACCAGCTTCCTAATTTTTGGGGGTGAGTTTTCAACAGTGATGCTCAGAAGCAGACCTCACTGTTTGAAATAGCTTCTCAGGTTAGAAAACCTTACTGTCTTAATCCAACTGCCACCTAAATTGGTAATGCTGTTCTTCCCTCAAACCAAAACTGTGGCTCTGTGGCCTTGTCTCCTTCCCCTGGCTTTAACCCTGCTATTTACTGGTCAGACAGTACGCTTTGCTAACAAAATAAACAATGATGGTTCTTCTGGTTGTTCCCCCCCCCGCCACTGGTTTAATTTTCTGGTGATAGAGGTGATTTATTCTGTTGTCAGCCAAGCACTTGGAGCCAATTCAAGGTGGAGAGGAGGGATGCTTGTGAAGAGGCCAGATTAGGAAAGGGAGCAGCAACACTTCATCTGTCTGCATTGGGGTCTGTCTTATGCCACTCTGCCCTTGTGTTACAAACCCATGGCTGTATGCTGTGATCTATCTGCTAGGTGCTGTGGTACCATCCTTTCACAAGCATTGTAGACCTCAAAGGCAGCATAAACCCAGAGCAACAAAAAATAGTTTCTTGACAGTGTATTGAGTAAAATGTCAAGGCACTGGCTCAGAAGAATGCCTGTGTCAGTGCTGAGGAGGCAGGGCAACAGCTGGCAGATGGGTCAGTCTATCTCCCTTAGGACTGCAGCATCTCCTAGGACTTACTGAAGATTCTGCCCTACTTGGGAAGGGCTGATATCTCCCGAGAGCAAGCTTTTTTTGTGAAGTTCTCTTTTACTTGCTGCTTGTTCTCCTGTTAGCTTGATCCGCCGGAATTTATATTCTGATTTGTATTGTATTGTTGAGAATGGATACTGGTAATATTTGTGAACCGACTGCCATAATTAAAGAGCCCAGCTCTAGGCAGATTTCTTCAGATGCAGTTCCAGAGCCACTTTCTTTGTGCCTTAATTATGCAGAATTCCCTTCAGCAGGGTTTTTGAATGTGCAAATGATGATGAATAAGGTCTCTAGTTTACAGGGCTAATTACTCTGTACTTTGATTTGGCTCAAATACTACAGCAAAATTTTGCAGCTGGATACATGTGTGTAATTAATGCTGGAGATGGTAGTACAAGGAAAACTGTTTTTATTAATATCTTTATAAATTAAAGATATTTTTTCTACGTTTCTTACTATGCTTTTGCACTTTTCCAAGAAATAATTTGTATCCAAAATTGTGTGAAAAATGTAGTCAGTTAAAGGAGAAAGCTGTACTGTATACCACAGTATTTGCCTGTTTTTTTTTGTTCCCAAATGCTATCTGTAGCAGCAAATTACTGTTATCATGAGGCGCACTTTTTTCCTGTTGCATGTTGGCTTTCCCTGTAGACTTTTAGACTTGGTGTCATGGCTTAACCCCAGCTGGGTTAAGTAGCTAGGCACCACCCAACTGCTCGCTCACTCCCACCCCACCAGTGGAATGGAGGAGAGAAGGGTAAAAGTTCAAAAACTGATAGATTGAGATAAAGACAGTTTAACAGGTAAAGCAAAAGCCGTACACACAAGCAAGCAAAACAAGGAATTCATTCACCACTTCCCATGGGCAGGCAGGTTTTCAGCCATCTCCAGGACAGCAGGGCTCCATCACTGCAATGGTTACTTGGGAAGACAAACGCCATCACTCTGAACATCCTGTATCCCCACCCCACACCCCCGCCCTCAACTGTATGTAAGCACTACTCAGCAATATTCCCTGAAGAAAAAAAAATGTGGCATGCTGCCTAGTGCAACTGATGGCTGCAGAACTGGGGAGAACACAGTTTGAATGTCCCCTTGTTTATTTTTCTTTCTCTCACTGTCCAACTTGTTGCTGTTGGACAGTGGATGAAATAGAGATGATGACTATGACTTGTCAGTGTTTGACGAAGTGAAATGCTATTTTACTGTTCAAGGGCTGTTGAACTTCACATTGCAGAACTGGGGAGAACGCAGTTTGAATGTCCCCTTGTTTATTTTTCTCTTTCTCTCACTGTCCAACTTGTTGCTGTTGGACAGTGGATGAAATAGAGATGATGACTATGACTTGTCAGTGTTTGACAAAGTGAAATGCTATTTTACTGTTCAAGGGCTGTTGAACTTCACATTGTTTTTCTGGTCAGTTGTTGCTGTCATTCAAATTATTATTACAGAAAATGTTAAAATGCCACCTGATACTGCAGCTCATTTGGTATATTTAACTTGATTTGTTGTGGTTTGTTGTCAGGGTGCTTTGAGGGGCAATTACATCTACCTTTAGCAGTATAAGAAATGTAAAAAAATTTATTAAGTAGCATCAATGAATTTATCCCCAACTCTAATTTTCAGATCAATTGCAACTATTTCTTGAAGAAAACTCTGGAAATTAATTTTGAATGCTCTTTTCTCTTAAACCAGTTGAAAAGGCAGTGGAACTTCACTGGCAGGGCCAAACCCAAGGATTTGGCTTTTTTTTTTCCATTTCTATGTATTTTGGCGCAACATGGGACAAGCAAAACAGCAGGATGAAAAGAGCCAATCTCTGATTATCTGCCATTGCCTCCAGTGCAAGGGCAGGTTCTAGCTGACTGGGAAATGCTGCTGCCATTTTACCTCATCCCCTAAGGCTTCTAAATTCTATTTCTCTCAGGTACCATAAGGACAGTTAAACATTTCTAAGGTTTTTGCATTGATCTGCTGTCTGAATGTCAATGCCTTTCCCTTTTCAAATAGAAAGCATGTGAGTCTCAGTTCAGGAAGAAGTAGCTTGGTCTGTGGTGAGAGGCTGTTTTGTAGGATATGGGGTACCCCACCTCAGGTTTTCTCTCTGCCCAGTTAGAAATAACTTATATTCTTTATCATTCATTGAGACAGAACTCGGGCACTTGAACCAGGGCTTCCAGCACCCTAGCCTAAAAAAATATTTCACCAAAAGCATTGTTGAAATGGAAGCATCTACGTGAAACATTGCATTTCATGAGTTAGAGTATATTTCACAGACTATACGGCTCAATTTGAGTACATGAAGTTGGTAGGGGAGAGAAATTACATAAACGTCATCATCATTATCATCATGATCATGGCTTGGCTTGGCGGATGAAGATTTGGGAAGGGCTTTACCCACGCTTACTGCAAGCGCGCTGATGGCTGAAAAGGCCAATGCGAGATAGGCAAGACCGGTTGCAAAGAGCACACCGGAAGGTCTCCTTGGGTGGTATAGTCGAGGCATGGTTCTTTCTGCGTTGTCTTTTCTTTAAACAAAGTGGCAAAGAGACTACAGTGGAGCTAATGCTGAATAGGAATTTTTGCAGCCAGTGAAAGAAGTGCTGTTTATTTTGAGCTAACTCATACTTTGTTAATTCAGTTATTGGTAACTGGTCTGGGATTTCAGTATCTCCATTTTGACTCATGAAAACTTAATTTTGCATGACACAAATGAAGAGTTATGAGTATGCATTTCAAATTGTGAGAAAGCTGCTAAGGAGGACCCCATCCTGTGCTAATGGAAGTCCTGCTGCTACTCTTCTCTAGTGGCAAAAGCAAGACTTGAAGAAGGGGTGCCTGGATAAGTGCTTCCATTAGCATTGCACAGGGAATAGTGTTTCATCTAATGTGCTAGGCTCATTTGCTGCGCATACCCTCTCCTGTTCTTGGTTTGTTCTCTCCCTTCCCCTCTTGGTCTAAGAGGGAAGGCTGCAGAGACTTTTATTGTTCATTACTGTGATCTACGCCTGCTCCTTCGTTGCACTTGATTATCTTGTGCTGGTGCTGGCATGCACAAACTAGAAAATAGCCTTGTTCTATCAGCTCATAAAGACTAC
>NW_010430876.1:0-2387 GCF_000710305.1 Buceros rhinoceros silvestris
TTTAGTAATATTTTTATAATGGTTTATTAATAATAATTATTTATTTTTATTATTATTATTAAGCCTGGAAAGAGTACAGCAAGGGTCTGTGAAGATGGTGAGGGACAGGAGCAGCTCTCTGACGAGAAAAGGCTGAGAGACCAGGGTCTCTTTAGCCTGGAGAAGGGAAGACTGAGAGGGCATCTGAACAATGCTGATCAGCATCTAAAGGGGGGATGTCTTCTCAGTGGTGCCCAACGACAGGACAAGGTCAACAGGCACAAACTGGAACACAGGAGGTTCCACCTGAACAAACTTCTTTGCTCTGATGGTGAGGAAGCCCTGGCCCAGGCTGTGCAGAGAGATGTGGAGTCTCCTTTTCTGGAGAGATTGCAAACCTGCCTGGACACCATCCTGGGCAACCTGCTCTGGTGACACCACCCTATCAGGGGGCTTGGACTGGATGATCTCCCGTGGTCCCTTCCAACCACTGCCTTTATATGATTCTGTGATTCTGTGATTTGTATTAGCTAGTTTCAATTAACTATTACTTGTTGTGATATGCTTCTCCCCTCCACCTCCCCAACATTTCCCATAACCTGCTCAACTGATAACCACCACTGGTGGTTGTAATGGATGTATCTGGTCGTGATGGCTGCATGTGGCTGAAAGTGGATTTGGGGGAGATGGAAAACAATAAGGCCTAATTTCAATAATGAACCCTCCTGGACACTGTCTGTGCCAGGCCAAATCTGAAGAAAGTAACATCTGTAGTTGGTATGTAAATATGACTGTAGGTCAATTATCTTACTCCATGAGGAGGGGACAGCCTGTTAGGCTCTCCTGCACAGCAGCAGGGTGCATGCCAGGATCTCCCCTTGAATAGGGACATTCTCAGAGGTACTCCTCAAGGCTGAGATCTTCCTTGCCACAACAGTGCCTCGGTAAGTGATTAAAAGATTGATTGTGCATATATAATCCTTTAGGAATAAACCGTTGACCAAGTCTGGGACTAGCATTGGATCCAGCTGCATCTAAACTCTCCTCTGAGAAGAGGTTTAGAGCACAATGCAGTCTACTTAACATTTAGTACCCATATTCAAATCAGTCTAATACCACAAGTGCATTTATGGTTGAGCAGATGCTGAAACTGTAGCCAGGCTAGGGGACAAAAATTTTGTACCTTTGTCTAATCTAATTCTTAGTACAAAGGTAGTATATACTGCAGAAATGTTTTTCATAGCACCTGTGCAAAGTTTTAGGCACTTCATGAAAGATTGCTTAAAAATACTTGAAGAGCAATAACTTCAATGGCAAAAGATGTTTATATAAAAGATAGTTGTTCTCCTTCCTTACAGTGTAAATTAGACTATCAAGCCTGTGTCTCGGGAAAACAAATCTCAGTGAAATGCAAAGGACACTGCCCTTGCCCTTCTGAGAAATCCACAAATACAGGCAGAAATGACAGGAGAGGTGAGTGATGGTAATTTGTGTGGTATTTTTAACAGCTCATTTCTGGAAGGAAATAAGATTTTGCCTATAGTTGTCTCACCCTGTTCCTCTGTGCAGTAAATAACCAAGTGTACCTTGCCATTGAATCTTGTTAACCCACTGTCACATTTATTATCAAACTTTGCTAAATTGCTGGTTTATATCAATAAGCATATTGAAACCTCGCTCTTACGAATGAAGTGTGTCAGTCCACCTGTGACATTGCCACACATAAGCACTATAATTAAGCTCACAAATAGGTACAAAACAGTTATGTTTCTTCATGCATTCCAATTTAAATAACTACAGTTTGACTGTGACAGATCAGAACTCTGCCCTGTCCAGTAACCTACCTTTGACAAAAAAAAGTAATAAGTGCCTCAGAGCACAAATCAAGGTGAACTTTTCTACAACATACCATTCCAGCAATTAGCAGCTCATGAACTTCCTGAGCTTATATTCAGTGGAGCAAGAGGGATTTATCTACCATGCATTTTCCAATCACTTATTGAACTAAAGCAAAATTTTTAACATCCATAACATATTGCAGAGTATTATATGCAGCATCTATAATATATCACAGAATCACAGAATCTGAAGAAGAGTTGGAATCAGTTGGAAGAGACCTTTGACTTCATCGAGTTCAACCATTCACCCTGCACTACCAGTGTCCCTAAACCATGTCCATCAGCACCACATCTACACATCTGTTAAACACTTCCAGGGATGGGGACCCCACCACCTCCCTGGGCAGCCTGTTCCAGTGCTTCACAACCCTCTCTGTAAAGAAATTTTTCACAATATCCCGGTGCAACTTCAGGCCATTTCCTCTCATCCTATCACTTGTACCTTGGGAGGACAGACCTCCCCACCTCACTACAACCTCCTTTCAGGTAATTGTAGAGAGTAGTAGAGTG
>NW_010430876.1:2512-2941 GCF_000710305.1 Buceros rhinoceros silvestris
AGCCGACCCCCAACTCCCTACAGCCTCCTTTCAGGTAGTTGTAGAGAGCAATAAGGTCTCCCCTAAGCCTCCTCTTCCCCAGGCTAAACAACCTCAGTTCCCCCAGCCACTTCTCAGAGAACTAGATCCTTCACCAGCTTTGTTGCCCTCCTCTGGACATGCTCCAGCACCTCAATGTCCTTGAAGTGAAGGGTCCAAAACTGAACACAGTACTCAAGGTGTAGCCTCACCAGTGCCCAGTACAAAGGAAAAATCACTTCCCTACTCCAGCTGGCCACACTGTTTCTGAATCAAGCCAGGATGCTGTTGGTCTTCTTGGCTACCTGGGCACACTGCTGGCTCATATTCAATCACCTGTTGACCAATAACTCCAGGTCCTTTTCCATGGACAGTTTCCAGCCACTCTTTACCCAGCTTGTAACGTTGCAG
>NW_010430876.1:3018-11219 GCF_000710305.1 Buceros rhinoceros silvestris
CTTTCCCCAGCTTGTAACGTTGCAGGGGGTTGTTGTGACCCAGGTGCAGGACCCGGCACTTGGCCTTATTGAACTTCATCCTATTGGCCTTGGGCCATTGATCCAGCCTGTCCAGATCCCTCTGTAGAGCCTCTTAATCTTCAAGCAGATCAACACACCACCTAACTTGATGTCATCTGCAAACCTGCTGAGGGTGCACTCAATCCCCTCATCCAGGTCATTGATAAAGATGTGGAAGAGGACAGGCCCCCAAACTGGGGAGAGGGGATGGGGAATACCACTTGTCACCAGCCACCAACTGGATTTGACTCCATTCACCACCACTCTCTGGCCTCGGCAACCAGCCAGTTTTTGATCCAGAGGAGAGTACACTCATCCAAGCCATAGGCAGCCAGTTTCTGCAGAAGAATACTGAGGGGAATGGTGTCAATGGCCATACTAAAGGTGAACAACATGCACAGCTCTTCCCTCATCCACTAAATGGGTCATCTTATCATAGAAGGAGATCAAGTTGGTGAAACAAGATCTGCCTTTCATAAATCCATGCTGACTGCGCCTGATTACCTCATTGTCCTGTACGTGCTGTGTGGTGGCACTCAAGATATTCTGCTCTGTAACCTCTCCCTGGCACTGAGGTCAGGCTGACAGGTCTGTAGTTCTCTGGATCCTTCTTCTGGCACTTCTGGTAGATGGCTGTCACATTGACCAACCTCCCCTGTTAGCCAGGACTTCTAGTAAATGATGGAAAGTTGCTTGGTGAGTTCTTCCAATAGCTCCCTCAGAATTCTTGGGTGGATCCCATCTGGCCCCATAGACCTGTGCACATCTAATTGGTGCAGCAGTTCATTTACTGTTCCCTCTTGGATTATGGGGCCATGATTCCGCTCCCTGTCTCTGCTTTCTGGTTCAAGAGGCTGAGCACTCAGTGAGCTGGTCTTACCGGTAAAGACTGAGGCAAAGGTGGCATTCAGTGCCTCAGCCTTTTCCTCATCCTTGATGACTATGTTTCCCCACCACATCCAGCAAAGGATGGAGATTTTCCTTAGCCCTCCATTTGCTGTTGATGTTTTGTTGATGTATATTGCAACACATTAAGTTTACGTTCACTATGTGAAGTAGCATCTCCTTCTCTCTGTTCCTCTCCCTCCACACATACAATTAAACATACAAAAACATATATATCTATATGTGTGTACATATGTATAATCAAAATACCAACATTGTGCTGAACATAAGGCTTGTCTGTTTACTCTGTTATCTTTTTGGAATTTGCCACCTTAATGAGCAATTTACAGTTTTTTACTTGTGAGAGAAGGTAAATAACGTCCATCTGCCCTCTCTTAGGATAATACAAATTTCCCTCCCTCCTTTGTTACCATACCATATGTATCATTTCTTTTCCAGACTGCAAAACCTGGCTTTACACAGTTTTGATATGGGAACTACTCCCCATTTTTGGTGAAGGACAACCTTTTTCTCCATGTCTTTACTCCTTTTGCACCCTTTAAAATGTCATAAATATATATGTATTGCACACTGCAGCATTTAAATACATTCATTTTCTTCTCGTATGTTTCTGCTACCTTTAATGATTCTGAACTCTCCTTGTAAAAGTCAGCTATGTGGAAGTTCATCTAGTTACTTTACATATAATTTACAAACCTATTTGTCTTTAAGACAAAAAATTCATATGTTTTCCAGGCAGGAAAATGACTTCTGTCTCACCTTCTTGAGATGACAGACAATACTCTTATGGAGGGTATAATTTCTTTACAGTCCTTTCTCTGCTCTGTTCAGTGGCCGCATTCCAAGTTACCTGCCACAAACAATTCTCGATTTAATTTTAGGAAAGGTGTCAGAGTATCACAAATGTTATGATCATCTAAATTTGGAAATAAACATGAGTGTTAAGAAGCATGAAACTGTATTATCATGGTCAATGCAGTACTGTGAGCAGCTGGGACTCCTAAAACAAACAGAGCTGAAACCTAACTGGTAAACAGAAAGTCTCTCATAAAATAGCAATACTTGTTCTTGTTTGGCACATTAGCTCTTAAATAAATGCAAAATAATTTATTCTGAGACACAGGAAAGCAATGCTACATAAAATATACAACAAAACACCTCGTCTTTCAAACTACCTCATTCCTAACATTTCTCAGTAGACATTTTCAGACATGGTGTTTATTTTTCTATAAATCATATGTTTTATTTTGGGTGTAAATTCCTGACCTAATGGAGACCAATTAAACTTTAAACTTTTTTTTCCCACAGTAAATTATTAATTATTTTCTTTAGTCAGAAGCTGATTCTTCTCTCAGGCAAAAAATCACCTTTTTAAGTGAAACTGCCTGTGATACCTTCGATGAAAAAGTTGCAAACAAAATTTGATTAATTTTAATTTCTATCTTCAGTCCTTTTGTGATTCTAGAAAATAATATCCACCAGAAGGCTCAGTTCAAGGGAAGACTGTGGTTCATATGGACCTGGATCCCAAAGAGCCGGAAGGAGGTTGTTTTTCAGATGCAAAACTGGTCATGAAAATTAAAGGAGAAAAACTAAGAGTAGGCCCTTCATCCTCCAGCTGAAGTCAGATTTGTTTTCGAAGAAAAAGAATTTATTCCAAACCATATCTAACCTTAACATCAGACTTCCTTTTTTGCAGGTCCATGGATGACAATGGGATGATCTGAAGGAAAAAAACTCTTGGATTGAAAGTAAGTCCGATTATTTTTTTATGTTGTCGCTTCCATTTTTATCTACTGAATATCTATACTTTGTGGGGGATTTAGCTAGTATGAACAGCAATCTTGAAAAAAATAGAGCACCATGGGAGCACAAGCAATCAGAACAGCATAAGCAATCAGAGAAAGAAAATTACAATGTAGAAAATACAGAAGATTTTATGCATAAGAACTGCAGCAAATGTTTGAGCATCTCTGAAGTGTGAAAATATTTTAAAACTATGTTGTTAAAAATTTCATAAAAGTTAAGCTCAGAACACATCCAGTTTTCTTTTATAAAAAAGCCCCACTTATTCACTGCTTCTTTCCTGTCATTATTCAAAGTCAATTTCAGTGTATCTGCTTCTCCCTGTTTCATATTCAAACTGGATAGACTTGGAGCGTTCACATGTTTCATGAGTCTTGGTCACTTTGGAGAACTCTTTTTACCTCTCCTAAATATCTGCATAGAAATGTAACCAAATTACCAGTTCTGTTCGAACATAACACTTGTCTGCTTTCTCTGTTAAATTCTTACTCTATTTTGGACATGAATACGTGTCCATGATCACGGCACAAAACATATGCTGGCATCTTTTGCTCACACAGAGCCTGATTTTACATGCTATAAATAAAAACAGTTACTCCTTAGAAGAACCATGGTAACTCTATGACAATCCTAGAGGAGTGGATCATTCAGCAGTTACCCAGAGAAGCAACTTCTTATATATTAAAATGCTCCGATTGTTCTCCCCTAGTTTTGAAACGGAAAGTACTACTAGATACTCTCTGGAGTAAGAAGAAAAAAACTTCTCAGAGATTTTTGTTCAAAATGAAAAGTCAGTGGAAGGAGAAAAACAGAAGGTGAAGGATCCCACATGCTTTACAGGATTTTGAATATTCTGAGACTCTGATTAAGAAAACCCCAAAACAACAACAAAAAGACCCACCGCAAAACCAACAACAACAATCACAAATAAAAAAAACAAACCCGAAACCAAACCAAACCAAAACAAAACAAAATAAAAGGAATAGAAATAATTATGCATGTTTTATTTAGGCCAGTGTATTTCTTCCCTGTCTCAAGTACTGTTTGCTCACCACTGTGCATCTCACTCTTTAGGTGTTACCACCTCCCCTGCTCCTTCACAGATGAGATACTACTCTTCAGTCTCTTCAGAGCGGAGAAGCCAGAGACAGCAGCAATTAGTGACAAATCTTTGCAACCTTCCCAGCCGTGTGTCTTGACCATCCTTTCAAAAACACCGGTCTAAACCATTTTCCCTGCATGTCAACTAGACTGATTCCAAGGCTGCTGAGGTGCTGGCGTGGGAACAGTATTTGACATATAGTGCCTCCTTCAGCTCAGCTGTGATATTCTGTTTTTGTGAAGCCGCAAAAATCACTCTGTCCTCACAAAGCAGTTGGAATTGAAGCTCAGGAGCCCATGACTGCATAGAGTGCCCAAGTGACTATGCAGCAGGAGGAGATTTTGGGGAGCTGTGGCATCAGCTCTGCAGCATTTCTAGATTTTACACTATATCAAAAATCACTCTATCTGCTCCCTTGAAGGCAGGAATAAGAGCTTTAGCAGAAATGAGACTCTCTGTGTGTCTGCACTTAAGGGATGTAATCTACCGTGGGAAGGCTGAATTGGAGAAATTAGTTTGGCAGATCATTTTTACTGCAGTAAGGTGAGTCATTATTCTAACTGCTTCTGCTTTAGCAGATTACACATCCATGCATGTCCACATATTCTGTCCCACACCACATATTATTATATTTTCTTCTAGAGGCTGCCTCTGATGTGGGACAGCAGGAACAGGAATGAAGTCACGAAAACTTAGGTGTGAAGACAAGCTTGAGAGACTTCTGACACAAGATACTTCCTTCTTTTCTTTCGTGAAAATAACCAACTGCGCACTAACACAGCCTTATTTTCCCTTCTGCCCCAGGACTGACATTTGTGTATCATTTAACCCCCTGTGACTGCCAGTCCAAGCAAAGCAGCACAATAAAACTAAATGAAACCCTCTGTCTTCCCACTGAAATTAAAAAAATTATAAGCGTCTCTACTCATCCATCAGTCTCCAAGATGCTTATCAGTAAGGTAAGACTTTTTTCCCTTTTTTCCCTCTTCTCATCAGTAATTTAAGTGGATTTGATGATAGAAAAAAAAATCGTCTGCTAAATAAAATAAGTAGAGCCTTCCTTCTACAAAATGGAACAGTCTGGATAATTTTCATATAAACTTCAATAACTCAGTGTCAATCTGTGACAAAACTATTAGATATCTTCACAGTTAAATTGTCATTCCTGATGAATTTAACATGAATCACTGACTCAGACATGAGCTGAATTTCTTGTAGGAGTTCACTGTTTTACCTATAGATAGCATGTGTTATCTGTACTTCACCAGTATCTTCATTCTAAGTCACTGAAGAAGCATTTTGGGTGTGCTTTTTTAAGCCTCTTTTCTTGCCTTTTGAAAAGGAGAATTTCTGTGGTTTAAAATGTCATTTGGGGGTCTACGGCAGTGAGTAAAGTATATGCAAATGTAAATGTGTAAGAAAAAATAGGTATGTTTTTATGGATATGTCTTCATTAATTAAAATATACTTCCAATTTAATTCATTCTGATTCACTCTTGCTTTGTTCTTTTGCTGTTGTAAAATAAAAATAAAGGTAATGGAGTAGAGGAGAGTTATCTTCTAAATTCCACAGTAGGTTTGACTCTTGAGGTTTTGATATAAAATTCAGGACAACGACAAATGAATGACACTTGGCATCAGAAGCCTGGCCAGCAGAAGAAAGAATCCCATTGTCTAGGGGATTACATCCAAACAATGAGGTTCATTGTATGCTCTGCAGATATAAATCATTCCTACTTGCAGATATATGTAGACATCTCTATATGAAAGTTTGTTGTATCCTTTCATTTTTGAAAATGTGTTTTTCCTTCATGGTGGAAAATTTTAATCCCCCTGTTTAAATTTTGAATCTTCTTTTCCCCTCTCTCTTTTCCATTACCTAGAAAAAAGTCCTGTGAAGAGGATATGGGGAAAGTCTAATAATTTCCATAGTTTATTGTCTGCTTAATTATGAGTGGGATTTAAGTAGGTGTTAAACCATATTTCTTTGAAGTGTCCAAGTCCAAGAAATTGCCTAATAAAAAGCTCCTAGATAGTTGTGTCTCGATGTGGCTTTATTTTTTTTAGTGTTTATAAACTAATTCCATATATACTCTTCTTCTCCTTCCTATTAAGTTTCTTAGTTCAATGAAGATCAGACATTTTTCTTGTACAAGAGGAGGAAAAAAAACCCCAAACAACCCAGATAAAAAATTGCATTTTTTCACTGATTTATTGAGTCATAAATATGGTTTCAAGTCTGATCTTTTTGGCATGGAAATCCAGTATGGAAGTTTCCTATTTCCATTGAGACAGATACAGCTGAATATAGAGATGTACTCCCTGAAGTTTAGTTTTAAGGTCTCTAACTTAATGAATTCTTTCAGCTTCTGCTTTTAAGTCAATCTCACTGCTGGTTAGAAACCTACATTAGACTTTCACTCTTTCATGACTACATGTCGCTTTATCAAAAAATATTTTTAAGATCTTACCCTGTACTGAACCACCATCCTTCCAGCTGACCAATATTTTGGCAGACCTGGAGGAAACTTACTGATTAATATTCTTCCAAGAATTGGTTCTCGATAGCTCAGAATATGTTACAGAACTTATCTATTTTTACCAAATAAATAGGGATGTTTTACACTGACATTCACACCACTGGACATCAGTTTCTACTCAACTAAAGACCATGGTTTCAAAAAACTGAACTTTGTGTGGTGGTGTCTTTTGCTGCTTCTCGCTTCAATGGGATTATCTTTTTTTTTCTGCAAGAACAGACTTTGGAGAAGACTGTGAAATCCTGACATTAATTGAATATCCTGAAGTCAGTAGGTGTGTTCTTAGAATCATCTGGAGTGATTTATTAACTACCAGTAAGCAAAATGCTACTAAAACTTAATCATACTGGAGTTGAACCAGCAAAGATGTTATAGTGGAATGACCCATGATGCTTTCCAACATGATGCAAACTACAAATTAGACACAAAAGTTACCTTTGATAGTTTATATTAAAAATTACGGTCTCTTGTGGGTGTTGATATTTTTGAGGTTCTGTGTAAAAAGGTAGACAAAAACATCTGAGAATATAATTAGATACTAAGGCTTGCCAACCACCATTCCTTTTATTGTTATTGCTTTGCTTTTCAGAAGTTCCTTATTCAGAAGATATTTCAAAGAGAAAGCTTGGGAAAATATCAAATACTTAGTGCTTAAATTTTAAACAACTCAAACAGGTTTACAGTTTGGAAAGCAAGATGATACACTACTCTAGAGGCCTTGACTCTTCTGCTTCTCAATTGTGTCATCTGTGATACTCCTACTTTGGCTCTTTTTTATCTGACTTCTATAGCATTCTTCTCTTTGAGATCTGTGAAATATCTTGGAGATATTCTGGTAGCTCAGTCTACAATAAGTATTTCTGAAAATCCTGTTTTTCTGTATAGAGGTAGACTGTGAGCAATGCAGACTGCTGTGATTTAACCAGTGTCAACAAAAAATATCCCATTCTAGCATACTTTAAAGGCTGATCAAACAGAGATAAATTAAGATCCAGTGTTCCTTACGACTTAGCACAAAAGTTACCTGAACAGCAGGCATAGGATCAGTGTTTATTTATAAGATGCTTAAAGGCTGCTTATGAGACGTGCTATGAGAGGAAACAGGGGATTAAGCAGTGTGTAAGAGAAGTATTCATAGCGGGTTTGTTCTTTCTGCTGTCACAGCTGCTGGTTCTGGCACTTATTCTTCTCCAGTTCAGCTGTTTTCTAGCTGCCCACCAATAGAGTTAAGAACAGAAGAAATATTTTAAAGGGTTGCAAAGCAGATGAGGATTGACAATTAGTCACACAAGCTAAAGGAAGGGAATTTAGTGGGTTATTGCATCTTGGTCTCAGAAATAGATGGCTGGTAGACAAAAATGAGACTGAAAAAGAGTTTTAAGAGTGAGACAATTTATAAAACAATTGATACAGAAACAGTCTGGTATCTGCCCGTAGAGGAGTGCCATTCCTCAATACAGCATATGATACTGCCCTAGCATTGAGGTAAATCCGATAATCCTAAATCCTTTTTTATTCAAAACATTTTGCCCTGCTTTCCTTCTTCCTCAACAGACTTCTTTCATTCAGATGCACCAATTGGTTTTTAACACACTTTTTGATATGAAATTCTGTAAAAACTATAAATCTACATTCCTGAATAGAAGAATAAGGTATTTATAGCACTAATTAACCATTAGGGCAGTGCCTATATCAGAAACATTAGAAACAATTAAAAATGAAAAGTACCTAGAAAGTCAGCCACTGCCAGAACAAGAACTGATATCTAGATTCATGAGATATGGTAA
>NW_010430876.1:11371-13506 GCF_000710305.1 Buceros rhinoceros silvestris
CTACAAACAGAAATGTATTTCCCTGAATCTCGTACTCTTACTGGGTAATTAGACAGAACTGACCATGAAGTCAGAATCAGAATCAGAATCATCTGGTTGGAAGAGACCTTTAAGATCATCAAGTCCAACTGTTCACCCTGCACTACCAGGGTCCCTAAACCATGTCCCTCTGCACCACATCTTCATGGCTTTTAAACACTTCCAGGGATGGGCACTCCACCACCTCCCTGGACAGACTGTCCCAGTGCTTCACAACCCTTTCAGTAAGAAGTTTTTCCAATATTCATCCTAAGTGAGCATCCTCCACATTTATTCAGAGTTGATGTAGATGGTGGAATAAGGGCGTTTATTTTAAGTTATTTCTGAGTAAAAGCTTGTTGAAACCATGAGCTGTTCATCTCCATTTTCTTCCTACATAACATTTTCCTGTTGACAAACACCAGTTCCAACCTGGGTTGGAAAGCATGACTTGCTTTGGTTTTTGCATGAACTCACATGCAGGCGGAGTCTGGCTACAGAGGCATGTAGCATCCATCACATGCTTCATCTCCTTACAACTGACATGTATTTTCCTCTCAAAAGGTGTCCACTTTCATACTAGGGACAACCCCATGTCCATCCCTGTGCCAGAGCAATCCCAGTCATTACCTGGGAGAACAGGAGCTTCTTCAGCTCCTGGGTCATGACATGTATTGATGGGGTCCATAGTCAGGCAGAGCCATGGCTGTGACAGGGTGGCAGAGAAGCACAACATGGCATAGGACATAGGCTCAGGACAAGGACCAATGGCCCTATTTATGAATGGCCAACTATAGCTAATTTTGTGGATTCTTAAACCAGGTCCAGGATTTGGTGATGAGCACCACTTGTACCTGATGGGTAAAAAACACAGATACAACATAAAGGGGGTGAGTATAGTATTCTTCAGAGTAACATTATAGCCTTAACTGCAATCTTCTCAGGGGCTGCTACAGGAGATGCAATTTACTGCCATGTGCTTCTAGATGACAAGCATCACTGCAAAATTGGAATGATTTCTGCCTTTTCTATTCTTTAGTCACTGCTAGAAGGCAGATACAAAGAAGGCACATACCTGTTCCTATCACTGTTCAAGTTCTTTGTCAGGATAGTGAGCAAATTAATGCTTTTCCTGGCAACCTATGAAATCCTGGAGAATTAGGGGATAAATGTTTTTCCAACTAGTGTTCAGAGCTCTAAATACTAGGATTTGCATCGCTTCCCTTTACTACAGCTAAAAGAGATACTATGAGTCATGTTTTCTTTCTGCAGTTCATCCACTAACTTTGGATATACATCTAAGTGAAAGACTAAGTCCTTAATTTCAACTGATTACATCCCTATCTTTTCCATATTACATATTAGCTGTTAGATATTTCTAACTTCATATTTCTGACAACTCCCACTGTGTTTCTCAGTATTTTGCCAACTTTCTAGCTCAACCCTTACTCTTACCTCATAAATTTTTCTTTATAACGTCCTGATTGCTCTGGATTTTTTCTGGAAGTTTACATTTTTTTTTTTATTTTTAATATTATTTAACAACATTGAGCAGAAGGTTCCAGACATTATTAAGAAGGCAGCTCCAAAAAAAAAAAAAAAAAAAAAAAAAAAGAGAAGGGAAATATTTTCTCAAAAAATACATCTTTTCATTATAGGTCTCATAACCACTAGATGTTCTGAATACCAGCTGTGTAAAATTGCTCAGTAATTCGACAAATTCTTGAAAAAAAGACTCTGGAAAACTTTTTAATCAGATGATGTGCATGTAATCCAGCTAGACCTAGATCTCATCTTCTGGAAATCTGTAAAGGCAAACTGCCAGATGCTGAAAGACCATACAACAGAAGAGATAAAACATACCTCTCCGTGACTTGTTTCATACTCCAGTCTTTCCTAAGTACTTGCTAGAACAGATGAACTATTGGTCTGACTTGGTACAGCTACTCATATGGTCTTGTATAGCAAGATATCTATTTGTTTTACTTGGTGGGTACAAAGAACAAAAAACTACATGGGATGTTCTTACTGACACAACTGTTTTGTCAAGCCTTCAGGCAAACATAAAGCTTGTATCACCTCATTTAAAAATTAATTGTGCCTCTTCCTTCAGCAGG
>NW_010430876.1:13623-18864 GCF_000710305.1 Buceros rhinoceros silvestris
AGCAGGAAATTCTGCTTGTTTAAGAGCAGTGCTGAACCACATATTTTGAAGTCTTCTCTTCAATGCCTCTGAGATTGCAAGTGATTGTGGTTATAAGAATTAGGATATATGATTGGAAATAAATCTCTGAAAACTCATGTCTCATTTGATGCTTATTAGTTGACATCATGTTTCACAGCTTCACTTCCTCCTAGGTTAATCATTCTCTTATGTTTCAGAATCTTCTTTAAATGCAGTACTTTTTATTTTTATTGGTTGGAACCAGAGCCACTGTCTCATGTTATAGACTCTTCTTAAAATGTGGTAATTTTAATTTTTATTAGTTGAAACCATCAATATTTCTTTTGAGGTTTGTACTCCTTCTAGGCTCCTTTGTGCTATTTCTCTTTTTAAAAAACTAAAAACTTTTCCTGGCTTAGAAAAATCTGCATATTATTTCCTCAGTGTGGTTCCTGTTTCACTTCTTGGAAAACTAATGAAGGCACCGAGTAAAATCATACCTTTCGCCAATGACTGTTTTCCCAAAGCTTGCCTGACTGCAGAAGTTAGTGTGCTGTAAACATAACTGTTAATTAACTTAAGAATTGTTTTACATCTTTCCCGAGATGCGCCTGTTTAATGCACAATGAGGATGTATTATGCTGATTTCTAATTCAGGTGTTACTCTGAACAGCTATCCTCCCCCAGCTACACCACAGCTTGTAACTAACCACAATGTCTGCAGATTTTTTATTACAAGACATTTTTAGAACAACAGAGAACTGTGGTATTGCTTCAGCATCTCAGGTTTGATGCCTACAGCTTCTAGCAAGCATAAGACATAAAGGAGAGAAGATGGGGTGAGTATCTCAGAAGAAGTGGAGTTACCCTCCTGCCTGCTGTTTATGGGACAGGATGAACTGTCGGAGGGAGCCAACACTAAAGGTAGGATATTACTGGTATGTTTCAAGCCTAATTTCTGAGGAAAAAAGAAGTAATCTAAATATGAGACAATTCATTCTACTTTCAGTTGTATATAGGTTTCTGTAAAAATAACAAAACCAAGTAGTGAGATGAGTAAACAAAGCTAAGACGGGTGGAGATGAGAGGAGGAGAAAAATTAGAATAAATGGACAGAAAAAAAAAAAACCAAAACAATAAGGAACACTGATTTGGGGGATTTGGGAGACTCATCAGATTTGAGAGACTGATCAGATTTCCTTTCCACCCGCCAATGTTAAGGTTTCAGCTAGCGTTGGTTACTTGGACCCTAACAGCTAAAGCACAAAATAACATGAGAAGACACAAGAACACAAGAGAGGGAATATGAGAAGAAAGGAAGAAGCAAATCCAAGGCAAGGGATGAAGGATAGCATCTAGGACTGAATTGCGCAAAACCGTTCTCCTACTGCTAAGGGAAGCTTCACTATTTTCTGTTAAAATGAAGCCAAACGATCAAGACAGGAGTCATACCTGGAAAGAGACAGGACAGTCACTAAAACATGTGCATCAATTGCTCCTGCTTGCTAGAAATAAGAAATGGAGGAACATTCACCCTCTTTTTATGGGTAATTGAACCAGACAGTTAGTTGAAAAAAAGCAAGATTGATTAATTGCCACCTGCATTGAGAACAGATTGTACATTTGAAACTGTCAGATTATTTTTCTTTTTCCCTCTCTTCTTCATTGCATCACAGTGAGTCACACTGTATTTTTGCCATGCTAATGCCAAGACATGCTGCAGCAAATCAGACAAGGTGTGACAAATACAGTGACTGAAAACGGTGCTCACCACTATCTTAACTATTAAATTCTCTCCGAAGAAAATCTCTCCTAAAAATCCTGAATAGTAAATTGTTTTCTGAAGGTGTCTCCACAATTTTTAAGCCTGTTCTATCAGAGAAATTCAGTACTGAGTAAAACATAGCCCAGGATTTCACGTCTTTAAGTAACGTCTCCAAGGGTTAGTCCTAGCAGCCCATCAAGTTTCTGTGATTACTGGTAGCATGCCCCCAAAAGGCAGCCATATTTAATAAACAGAGCTTGGTACCTTGGAAACTTCATAAAATCAAACCAGGAGGCTACTCAGGCTGGGCAATGCAGGAGTCCTGCTCAGGGATCTCCAGCTGGTTGGTTCAATCAGATGAGATATCAGATGAGTCTAGAAGCACAAGACAAGGAACTTCTGTAATGCTGTGCTTGATCCTCTGACCCACCTGAATTCAGGAGCTCTCTGGCTCTCTTCATCCTACCACAGATGTTTCTGCACCTCTGTTCTCTGCTCCAGGTCTACAGCAATGTCCACTGTAGAAAGGACTATCAAAAAGTTAAGTTAGCATATTAAGCCAGTCACAGTTGGAGCTTTATTAACATTGACTCATTTTGATGTGGTAATTATTATTTTCTGTTGAAAAAATTATCCTGCTAGGAAATTTTTAATCAGCTCTGCAATCACCAGCAGCCTCTGTAGTGTCAGTAGTTCCCCAGGTAGACCCACAAGTGCAAATGTGAACGGTTTTGGCAAGTGCATGTTTTTGTCATGGTGAAGTAGTTTCATCCAGAATCAAGACAGGCTAAGGGCAGGACCTGCTGATCTGCGAGGACAGGATGCTCTAACCTGTGGGATCAACAGGGGGCCCTGAATTCATGGTTTAGAAAGGGGCTTCCGACTCTCCTTCAACTTCTTCAGTCTGCCCTGTTATACAGCTGTCCATAAGTATCATCCAGGTGGTCAACCCATCATGTGCCCAGGTAAGTAGAGAGGATCAAAGACAGGTGCTCTAAAGGAATGGCAGGCTCTCAAGAAAAGTAACAAGGATACATCAGACCAGAGCCCTCATCTACATCACTGCAAAAAGTGGTATCTCTGGGAGAACAACTATTTTTGTGGAGTCAGAGAAACATGCTGCCAGAGGCAACATGCTCCACATGGATAGTCCTACTCATTAAACAGAGCTTTACATAAAAAACTGCCTGGAAGAAAGAGCTCTGGAGTGAGATAAGCAGGTAAGAAGAGTCGTGGACATATCCTTCATCCACACAAACAAACAAAAATAATCACTGAATCAAAAAATACTGACAAAATCCCAGCAGATATTTCTTTCACACATGGACAGCATACAGAAATCCACACAGGATAAGCACTAAGGTTGGGCAGTTCTAAAATCAGCTGGGTTGAGGGGATACTCTTAGTGCCTAAAGGAAGAGAGAGAAATGAGAGATCACACTTTGGAACAACAGAAGAAAGAATATACTTTTAAAAATAAATAAGTTTTCAGTCCTATCTATCTTCTGATGGTAAACTTTGGCAGTCTTAAATACGTTATCCTGCATGTTTTTTGTTGCTTACTTGAATATTCTCTCATGAGAAATTTTATGTATATAAATACACACACACACATATATATAAAACCAAGCTTTATTCCATAATTTAATGAATGGATGAAGATACTTCTGGCCGATATTACTTTACATTTATCTTACATTACATTATTTTAACATAAGACACAACACTATCTACATTCTTTTTCTCCCTGAAATTCCACAACAGCCAATATACAAAACACCTCATATCAAAACATTTTTGGCTCTAATGGATTTAAAAGCTTTACCTATCCTTCAGCTTTTAAACCACAAGACTTCTCAACTGTTTGCAAAATACAGTGCAAGGCACATCTGTTATTTATTTTCTTAAGAGTAAGCAGCCTTCAGAAAGAGGAAATATATACTTCTGAACAGCTTTTGAAATGTTAAGGCAGCTTCAGCCTCTATGTGAGAGCCAACTGGAACTTCAGATGTGCTGAAAAAGTGTAGTAAAACTACTTCTTTTGCAAAACAGGAAATCTTAAAATATATGTAAAGATGTTTAGTCGGCTTCGGATTGACTAAATACTCAGTCCTTTTGACCCAGAACAAGTTCATTTCTGTAAAAGGCTACTTTATAATAAATGAAGTGAACTTTGAGTCAAAAGTTAAAAGAACTCTATTTTTGTGTAAAGGATATTAATTTTAGGACATGAAGCAAGTTTTCTGGCAAACTAGCACTGGCCTACATTAACCTTGGAGTGGAGCACGGCCCCCTAGGAGCTGGTGGACCCAGTAGGTGGACTGGAGGAGCTTAAGGTTGCACATGCTTGGTAAGGAAAGGGACCCGAACATAACATCTGTTAAGAATCAATCACAGAACGCTTTGGGTTGGAAGGGACCTTTGAAGTTCATCTAGTCCAATGCCCATGCAGTGAGCAGGGATATCTTCAACTAGACCAGTTTGCTCAGAGCTCCATCCAACCAGACCTGAACTCATTCCACACATGGTTCTTCTACCTCGTCTCGGGAGGATCAGGATATTTGGTGCCTTAAAGTCGGACCCATCCACAGTCAGTGCTGGCATCAGTGGAGACTCTGGCTCATGACAGAATTTTCCATTGTCTAACGCTGGTCTCATTACTGGTCTTTGCAGAATTCAAACTGCCTCCAGAAAGGCGAAACCAGCAGAATAAGACCACTGAAGCAAACCTAAGCTGGTGGGAGTAGGATGCTATAGGGCTCCTCCCAACTGACAGTCTCTTACTCATTCTGTTGTTCTCAGTTATTATACATATAAGGTATTTATTGTATTTTCCTGCTGTTAGAAGTTTCTTTAACTAATTGGATTCTTCATTTATTAGCTATTAAAAAGTGTATGTTTGCTTTGGGGCAGCTCAGAAACATTTTTCACACTAAGTGTAGGATTGCTTCAGAAAAAGACCTGTCCATCCACGAAAGAAGCGCTTCTAACCTAGTCAAGTGAGAGTCATTGATTTCAATATTTTTTAGTCTCAGAGTTCCTGATTTGACTTGTGACTATTATTGAATCATCCTGTGGTTTGAAGTTTGAACAAAGGCAATGTGCACTGTGAGCAAAGCTATTCAGCAAATCAGATCCAAATTCATCAACCTGAAGCACCAAAGTGTTCTGAGCACTGAAAGGGCAGTAATGAGAAATAAAAAATTACTAACATGGTTTTCTCTTCAAGCAATAGCTCTTCTGAACTCACTAGGGAGACAAGAATCCCATGCTGGGACCCGGCAGTATTGTTTTCCCAACATACTAGGCTGAGAGCAACCAACGTCTGAGTGCAGATTGCTCTCTCGAGTTAAATTAAAAGTTTGGTAATGAAAACCCTTGGAGGTTATACACCAGCAAAGGTCATACTACAACATAATGCGCACTTCCACAGTGCAGTAACACCGAACCTTTCACCTAGAAATCACTTCAGCAGG
>NW_010430876.1:18946-31769 GCF_000710305.1 Buceros rhinoceros silvestris
GCAGGAAACACAGGATTTTTTACTGGGTTTTGTATAGCAATATCACATCAGTAACTTGGAGCATATAAAAAAATTGCCTATATTTTTTCCCTTTTAATGTACATTCTATCAAACCTAATGCATGATTTGGATACTTGCAAGACTGCTAATCTTTTATCACTTCTAGCATTTTTTTTCCCACTTGACAAAGAGGTAAGATATTAGCAGTAACTGCTGAAGCAACCACAGCAAGCCTGTATAAAAGTATTCTGAAAACCAAATATAAAGTTTTCCGTGGGGGTGGTTCACCACTTCCTTTGCCTGCCATGCAGGAACTCATTTAGCAGCAAAGATAAATAAAAGAGCTGAGTGCAGAATAATTAGACACACATCCAGAGATGACTCTGGACTGGGATTTCTCGACATTGTGTACTGGAGAATGACACTGACAATTGTTTGTGATGGATATGTAAGCTGTCCTTCATTTGTTATTGTAATTTCTGTTTATTTATTTTTCTGCAGTGAAATTTTTGTTTCACGATGTGCAATGACAATTTAGTTTCCACTTAAGACTCGTACATATTTTAGCAGAAAGATAATACTTTAATAGGAGATCACCCAAATAGGAGTAAATCCCATAAATTTTTGTCTTATCTGCAAGAGACACATTTACAATGATTATTTCACCAGAAAGCCCTTTGTATTTGCATCACACCCTAACAAAACATCAGAACTTAGAATACTCAGTGTTAATGTCTTCAGTATCTTTTTCATTCTTTTCATATTACTGAATTTCCTCTTCAAGCTGGAAGTACAATAGAGGACCACAGAGCCATTTAAATGGTATTCCTCTTTAGGCAAAACTGAAAACATAACGTTTAACTTGAAGGCATTAAGGATATCTATCATGGATGTAGAGTTTTTCAATCCAGACTTTCAACCAAAATGATAATTGGCTGGTTGTCTTAGAAAGAATACACTCAAATCCTACCAAAGGATTTTTTAAAAAGGTGGAATAAATACTCTTTGGAGAACTAAAATTAATCCTGGAAGACTGGAGAAATCCATATGCTCATGTAAGGCTCTGAATCTGTTTGATATTAAAAACTCAAAACATCCAGCTCAGCAAAGAGCTAGTACTCCACTGTTTCTCTGACTCCACTGGAGATAAGGTGGAGCTGAGCTGAGCTGAGATAAAATTTTTATGGAAAAAGAGTCCCCTGCCACTGGAGAAAGTGAATTATTAAATGCTTTCTTTAGGTGGCAGATTTGCTGTGACGTTAGAGGATGACAGATTTGGAACTAATCATTAACTTCCTCCAATTCAGTGACCTGCATGCTCCATAAAGACTTGTGACAGTAGCCTGCCAGTAGGTGTGAAGATGAGAGAACTTTTACTTCCGGGAGGTTTAGTGCAGAACCTAAATGAGAACAGTATTTAGTGTAGTTCTCAGCACACACTTCAAAGAGACATCTTCAGAGCCTTGAAAACAATTTCCCATTCAGGATTTTTAAGAGATTCTTTTTCTGAAATGAGTTCTATAACCTGAAGGATGAATATAAAGTTTTGGTTGGTAACGTAAGCAAGCCTTCAACTCCATGCAGCATTGATGTAAAATTGCTGCCCATTCAAATTTACAAACTATTTTTAATTTAAATATTACAGTTCATTATTCTGTGACATTCTGTTGCCTTCATGTATGCTCAAACCCCGTTTAGATACACATTCATTGGGAAATAAAAAACAAAAAACAAAAGTTATTGTTGTTTCAGGCCCATTTCCAACCACCATAGTCTGCAAGTAAACATTTAAAGGCACCGGAAGACTCTATGGCAATTATCCTGAGAACGGATATGCCCACATCAAAATGGCTAGCTATGAACCAAAACCACGCTAAGTTCAACAGGTTTTGAATCTTAATGCAAGAGCAGTTGTGCTAAGTCCAAGATCACCTGCCTCCTCAGATGAACGTCTGTGAATCATTATTGCCATCTGATATCTGTAAACGAGATGCCTGCCTCCTCAAGTGTCGCATGTACAGCAGGTGCATTACAGTCAGTGGTGGAATGCACTGTGCCAGCCACATCAGGTTTGCATTCTTCTAAATCTGAACACAACAAATGCAGAAATTCCCAAAGCAACCTCCAACAATCTGTTCTGAAACACAAGCAACTGAGCCATAGATATTGCCACGTCCCACTAGAGACTACGTGATATTTAATATGATTAAACAGAGAACAACATTGATTTTTACCACTAAGGCCACTGAAGAGGCTGCTCTGTAATCATTTCCACCTTCAGATAAGGTCACTGGAAGGAAGGAAGATGGCTACAGGTTAGTTTTAGCACTGCTGTGCTCTGCGTGTTGCAAAGGATGTACAGAATCATGGAACAGCCTGGGTTGGAGGACTACCTCAAAGGACCACCCGGGCCATCCATTTGTGGGAAAGGGAGCCTAGATGAGATTATTTAGAGCCCAACTGCATCTTAAAGGCCTCCAGTGAAGGGGACTCTTCAGTCTTTCCTCATAGGACAAGTTCTCGAGCCCTTTGATAAACCATAGCTTAGCTCATATGCACCAAGCAGCACAGTAAAGGCAAGCTCAGCACAGGGTACGAGGGTGGATAAAGGAAGGACAGCTCTGCTATCAGCACAAACATCATCACTGGGTGCAAACCTGGGCATTAAGATCTCTGTTCCATCCATTGAGATCGATGTTCCATCGATTGAGATATAAATCTTTGAAAATTTAATGTAAATAAACTGCCATCTTTCCTTGCCTCTAAAATTACTAAGACAAGCTGTACATACAGCTTCAAAGTTATCATTTTTTCCCTCAAAATAGTTTCTGGAATTGATACCACGTGGCTGAAGGGATTTTGTACAGTGTATGGATGTTCACAGGCTGAAAATCTTTGATGCAAATTTATTGAGCAGAGGTAGAAGTTTCAGAACAGCAGAAGAGAAATATGAAGGAATGCATTTCAAAGCTGTGTGTAGAAGTTAAACTTTTCATACTCCATTTTTTTAAAACACTGAGCAGATAATTGTGCATTCCTTGCACATTACTTTGCTAATGCAGTTCTTATCACACGGGTGGATTCAATACTTATATTAGCATTGCTGTGTTAACTCCAAAAGTTAGTCCCACAGCACAGCTGAATAGTAACACTATAGCATCAGAAATCACATTATCTCCACCTTTTATGTAAAGACCTGAACAGAATAAACTCTTGTGGTTTTCTGCATACTGTGAGGGAATTTGAATTCAGATGTTTCCAAAAAGACTCAGAGTTGTCTATTCTGAATTTGGATTTCAATTCTTCAATGCTCATATATATAGTTTTGTAAATTGGGAAAAGATAAACTTTTTCTGTCCACATATTAAAACAAATATATAATTTCTTTCTCAATGATTGTAATTTGTAACCGCAAAAAGCGAAGTTATGAATGTTTACATATACATGTGAACGATATAACTTGAAAAATCCATTTTATTTGCATTTACTAGCAGAGCAATTATCCACCCTCTTATTGGGTAACAAACACGGATATACAATATTTTAATAATCTTTCATAGGGGATAGCTTTGTCAGTTCTCATATTAAATAAAAAGCAGTTATAATTTCCCTTCTCTTAAAGGCCATATTGACTCCATCCTCATTGTCATCCAGTAAAAAGTCAGATGACAAAAACAGGAAGAGAGAAAAATCTCTCATTTTTTTCCTGAGGTTTTCACAGGGCTCTAGGTAGGAAGAAAAAAAAAAAAGGGGACGAGAAATACTACAAATTTAGAATATCTAACTCCTTCAAGCAACTGCAGGTTAAGATTCAAAAATCTACAGGTTAGAAATAGAATAGAAATTAACAGCATCTGCTGTTTGAGCAGCCATGTTCTGTAGTAATTTGTTCAGACTAGTCCATTTTAGTATTTCCTGTCCTGATTTGAAAAAATGTTCAACATCACATAAATTTTTGCCATTAGTATCCCACATGCTTACTTTTCCTCCAACAATTGTGCCAATGGAAAAAACAACCCATTTTAGAGAACAGATATTTTCAGAATTTTCTTATGAGATCCATCTGTATTAAACTGGTGCTGGTATATGAAATACCACATGCACATGGAGGACTAGAAGTGTTTTGTTTTCCATCACCTTGAATTCGATTCTTCAAATTTCTGACATTCATCATTCAAAGGTGCTTACCTTCCACTGAGTAGCCATAATACTGCTAGTTGGAATAAAGTATATATAACATTAGCAAAGCAAAGTCAGATGGGTTTTCACAAAATCTTAAGATTTTAAGTTATAAACTGTTCCAAGGTCAGCAACCAGGATGTTGTTATAATATCCCCCAACTCTGACTTCAGCCACATGCTGATCTTGCACAAAATTTGTTTTATTATATCATAAAGCTATTACTGATTTAACTTGAACGTGAATAAATTAGATCTTAACCTAAACTTTTCCCTTTTATGCTATTTGTATAGTGCTTGGGATGCATTTTTATTTAGAGCTGTTCTCTTTAAGAATACATTTCTTCTAGCTCACCTTGAGTATAAGACAAGTAATTTTGCAAGTATCCTCTTGTAAAATTAATGAACTTGCTTTGCAATTTATTTCCACTCAAACAACATTAAGAAAATTACTTCATATTTGAAGAAATACAGATTTGCGGAGAACATCTTCCACAAAGAAATATTGCTGGTAATTGCCCAGCACAAACTTGATGGAAACAAAAAACCAAAGAATTGAATTGTTTAAATTGTTTACATTGCTGAAAAAGGCTTTGTATGGTTCTACATATGCTTTCCTCTTCTCCCCTCATCCTAAGTGACTTTTCAGTCTTTACCGATTGGACTGGGCCTGGCTGGGATGATCTTCACAGCAGCCCATAAGTTGCTGTGTTTTGGATTTGTGGCTAAAACTGCATTGGTAGTAGATCAATGTTTGAGCGGTGCTTGCACAGCACACAGGCTGTCTCTGTTTTCCACTCTGCCTCCACAGCAAGCAAGCAAGGGAGGGGACACAGCCAGAACAGCTGACCCAAACTGACCAAAGGGATACCGCCTACCTTACAAAGTCATGACAGCATTAAAAACGGAGTTATGAGGTGTTTGGGGAGGGGGGGTGGGGAGCCAACATTTGGACCCTGTCTGGGCATCAATCTACTCATAGGAGGTGGTGAGTGATTGCCTTTACAGCACCTGTTTTGAGAGGTCTTTTTCATCTTCTTTCCTTTACTTATTAAACTATTTGAATTGATGAGTTTTCTTGCTTTTGCTCTTCCTATGCTCTCCCCAGTCCCACATAGGGTGCAGTGAGCCAGCAGTTGTATGGTGCTTAGCTGCTGGCCCACCACACTGATTTAACACACAAGTGGTTTTAGCACTTGACATGGACTATTTTCACGAGAAGTAATGACAAAAT
Source organism: Buceros rhinoceros silvestris (assembly GCF_000710305.1). Classification (NCBI taxonomy): domain Eukaryota; kingdom Metazoa; phylum Chordata; class Aves; order Bucerotiformes; family Bucerotidae; genus Buceros; species Buceros rhinoceros. The sequence continues at coordinate 24,359 of NW_010430876.1, forward strand.
TAATTTCTGGTACCATAAGAACAGTCAGCCAGCCTTGAATGTTTGCATTTTTATCTCGATTCTGAGCAGAAGACACTGGAAAGTGTGGGTGCCACTGAAAGATTTTTAACACTTAACTTCTTGCCACTGGAAGTTTCAAATCACTACATGCTATAATAACAGATTCCTCTAGTGGGAGCCTCTGGGTACTTGCCAAAAAAGCAGCGGCAATGTATTGGTTACAGTGCAGTAAAAGACACTGATGTTTTGCTTAGGTAAAGGTTTGTGTTAATTTTGATAATTAATTTCTTTTTTACCTTCACAACAGAATTCTATCTGTGGTTCCTAGAAAAGCTGCTGTTAAACAAATGTCAAGAGATTTTACTCCGGGAAGAAAGAATAATTTGTAAGACGGCTGCATCTCTGAAAAGACTAATGACTGACCCATCCCAATGATCAGTTAGTCCTACTGAATCTCTTCAAGCAAACATTTTGTAGAAGAGAAAACAGAGGGTTAACAGACACTGGGATCTACCAATTCATTACTTTGCTTTTTTTTTTTTTTTAATATTTTCATGAGTATACTATAAGGAAGAAATATAACAGAAAGGAAGCTAAAGGACAGAGCTGTTACACCAAAAGTGTTAAAATGTGGGAGATAATCTCATCAGTCAGCACTGTAGGTCTCCTATTAAGAATAACACCATGTAGCTGCAAGAATTCACTTTTAGCTGGTGGCTGTTTGACAGCCTCAGGAATCTTTTTAGCTGCATCCTAGAGGGCAAGTGTCACATCAGAAAACCCACTATCAGAGTCAGATATTGCCTGAGGTTAATAAATAAAACAACTGAAGCCAAAACCTGAGAGAATATGACAACTGAAATACTGAGGAAAGCAAAAAGTGCCTAAAGAAAGAACGCTTCCTGTCAATAACTGCTAAGTAACACTTAACAGTGAAGAAAGTGCCCAAAAGGTCAGCCGCCATCTGATGAACTTCTGCGATTTTTTTCCTAGCTGTTTACAGCAGGTAATTTCAGAAATACTTATCTTTGAATGCAAAAAATATGATATGATAAATCTGTGACTTGTTATGGCATAGCTGCACTCAGGCAGGGAATTTAAATGCCACGGTATCACTTGCTGCCGGTCCTTGGAAACCAATGGCATTGTAAATCAATGTCAGGGTCTTGCCTCTATTCCCTGTCTTTTCATATTATTGCTTCGTTGAACAAGGTGGAAAAATAAAGACTTGCTGCACAGCTGATACGAACTAAAGTGTATACAGCCACATGAACATCCATTACATTTCAACACAAGCCTTCATATAGAGTTTAGAAGATAGAAACCAAACAACAGGAACATGAGTATCAGCAAGAGCTGTGACTTCCGGTTAACTCCAGAGGCATTGCTGTAATAAGCCCAATGGGCAATCCTTGCCATACAAACTGCTGACCAACTGCCACAAAAACAAAAACAAAGGTCGGGGTCCAAAACAACTTCCCCGTGGTCCTTATCAAGACAAATCTCTTAGAAAATTCAGTCTGGCTGACAAGTAGATGATAAATGACTGAAAAAAACATTTTACAAGAAGAATAGCACCACAGAGGAGAAAGAAGTTCTTGGTTTTTTTACCACTGTTCCAATAGAGCTGTTCTAGAAAATATTCCTAGTACTTTTAAAGCAAACACACAAGATTTACAGGACTGGCAGATAATTATAAATCAGAAGAGTTAAAAATATAACTTGTATTAGGCTAGTATCTGATTCACCTAGGCTGAAGAAACAACAGGGTGCATGAGTTAAAGGCGCTGTGCATATGTTACAAATATGCAAGGGAAGTCTGACTTCCATTAAGTATAAAATTAAAAAAATAGTAAGAGTAGATCACAGTTCTACATGGCAGCAAACACTAAGTATGAGAGATGTAAACTAACAGTATTTTCAAAAGGTACCTTGGAGCAGGTAAAAACACTTTAATTTTAGAAAAGATTAAATAAATCTGAAGAAAACAGACTGCATTTCTTTGGTGGTATTAGTTTCTTCTTCTTGGCTTTGATTCTCTTTAAAACATTTCTGCTATCATTACAAAATGAACAGGGTAAGAGTGACCTGCTTTACGTTCATTATGGGTTTCTTTTCTAAATGCAAAGAGTTGACTGTACTACACCCAGACATTTCCTTGGTGACTAACACAGACACATGGGTTGATTCACCCTTGCCCACAGGAATATTTTCTCATTTGCAGGAACATGACATTCTAATGCTCAAGCAAGCTCACAATCAATCCCCAAAGGCTAAATTCTCAAAGACATACGATCTTCTGAAATGAAGGTTTCACTAATGTTGTATAGAGAGTGCTCATGATTGACACTGGCAATAAACCTCTCTAAGAGGTAAGCTGTCTCTTGCTAACATCTGAAAGCAAGATCCAAAGCTTACTGAAGTCAATGAACAGCTTTTTAGTAACTTTCAGGTTCTGGAAGGCTACAGTTGATGTGTGAAGATGACCTATACTGGTTCAACAAATGTTATTGACAAGTTGTGTCAAAAGCAGAAGATTTATATTCAGCAGTTCATCCGGGATTACTGCAGAAAACATGTACCATAAAACAAAATCTGAAATCCAGATCCTTGAAGGGAAGATTAATGTAATACTGACGCCTCTTTCTGTGCAGACTAACAACTTTGTTGGCTAAGTTTCACTTACTCTTATATTGCTTAGTGCTCTGAATTTTGCTGCAGCTATAAAATCCTAATTCATACTTTGTTAAATGAAAAAGGTTGCTGTCTCTCTTTTCCTATCATCAAAACATCATGTCACTTGGCAATTCAGTGCCTCTGGAAGAAAAGAAATAAAGTTTATATTAGATTGAAAGACAGATTTTATTTTTAATATCACTTCCATGTGCTGTTCAGGGAATGAGATAAAACACATTTATCACCGAATCAGTGAAAGAGAAATTCTAACAGGTAACTCTGTCAGCTGAAAATCTGATTCGTACCAGCATGGTGAGTTTGAATATATTAAAGTATCTATCAATGCTTATAAGATTTCGTAAAGCTGGTGCAAACATCAATTCTAATGTCTCACTACTAGGTACAGGCGCAAAACGTTATCCCTAAAATGTACCACAATCTGAGGAAAAACTAAGTATTTTTAAAGCTACTAAGAAATAGCCAGCACCTCTTGACTAAAAACCTACACCATATCAGCCAACAAAACCCACTCTCAAGTTTTAGACCATTTCTTTCTCCATTTAACTGGATTTAATTCCTTTTGCATGAACTCTGTCTCATCTGATAATACCCAGGAGGGGAATTCAAGTGTGACAATCACTGTGGCATATCCAGGCGTTAGGCAACTTCTCCCTCCTACTGACACAGAAACAGCCCACCCCAACCCTCACGTGAACGCAGGCAAACAGCCAGGCATGCTTCCCCAGACATTCAGAAAGAGCCAAACACATCTTCCTGTATTCGCCACAGCGTGCTGGGTTGTTACCACATATCTGTGTGGGTGGCAAAGAAGGCTGCCAGCTGCCACTCTCCTGACCTGGCAGACAGATTTTGCTGCTGTGGGCAGCGGAACAACAGCTGTTGCTGTTGGGAGCTGCCATCCCCCAGCCTTCAGCAGCCAGACTTGCTGGTCATGGGAGATAAATAATCCAAAGAGGACTTTCCAGGTTGTTGCTATCAAATGAAAAACATGCTGCGATTCTTAAACAAGCAAATATAAACTACAAAGATAATGGTAAAGGTGTTATTTGTTGGTGGTGGCACTGGTAGAGCAGGTGGTATGAAAAAAGCAAGCAACCTCAAAGAAAAGCCACGTGGCTAATGCTAGGATTACAATCTACTTAATTTATTCAAGTGAGACTTTCAGCATAACTTGTTCATCAGAACAAAAATTTGGTAGGAGAGAGATCTTCCACACAGCATGCAATGGTATAACAAGACTCCATGGCTGGAAATTGAAGGCAGAGCCACAGAAAATGTATTTTTTTTAACAGTGAGGACAGTTAACTGGAATTGTGGGGGACAGTAGGTTAGAATCACTTCACCTTGTTTCAGCTGGTCGGGAACTAAATGTTTAGTTTCAATTGGCAGGGGGTGCTCTGTACTGTCAACAAGTAAACCTCTAAAAGGTGATTCACCTCCTCTTTAACATCTCATGATGCACTGGAGGTCCTTATGTGCCTCCATTGATTAAAAGGAGTTCACTCAGCTGCAGTGGTCAGGGTACGTATGATAAACAACTACAGCTAGATAAGATGAATCCTACTTTGTGTGTGTGTGTCTACATGTAATATATACTTAGATAATACTTATACATTTACACATACAAGCCTATGTACATATATCATGATATTTCATTGAGCCCAACCATATCTGAGAGACCTTGAAGGGAAGTTCTTTTGTTTGAACCTAGGAATCTACTTTACCAGCTCTCAGCAACGCAGCTCTTCCTATGACAGCGTGCGTTTCAGTTTCTCACACACACACTCAACCTTCAAGCTTGCATCCCACTCAGCTTCTGATTTTGCATACATCAGCCAGTCGTAACAGAGGATGATCTCTGTCCTCTGTTCTTCAAAGGCATTACTGGGAGACCAGATTTGCTGACAGACTCCTTAGATTTGTTCTGTTTTCAGCAAAGACTGCATTATTTTATTTTTATTGATTCTTCCTCTTCCTTATGGTATTAGCATACGTGGAGATTTTCTGTGAATAACAGCTAATAGTTATAAGCACAACTATGTATTCATCAGAAATTAGCTTGTTATGATCCATCCATCTATCAGTTATGAATTAAGGAGAATTTCTGAGTAAATCAGGTGGTATCACACCAATGCAAGAAAATATGATCAAATTCCTTTGGGAAGAAAATATCTGAAGACAGATGCAATGTGTGCATGGTGTCACTTCTGTTTATTATAAGAATGAGGTAGGTTTTCCAGACCATTCATGATCTCTTCAAAATCAGGATCATCCTCTGCTAATTCCCAGCTGAATAAACCCTAGTGGAAAAGTGTCACATGCAGCAGTGCTATGTGACTTTTAAGCAACTATTTAATGCATGACTATGTTATTGCTCTTGACTACTTGCTTTTCTTGTTCAGAGCAATCCATTTCATTAATTATAGAAAAACCTTTGTCCTTAATATTCTGCCTTTTTATTCAACAAAGTTCTTATTGTTGATGTTTCTCTTGATGCCCTTTATGCAGCTGTTTCTATTTACATATTTTATGTCACTGGAGCCCAAATGTACAGTGTAAGATGAAAGATTTAAGTGTATCATCAGTTTAAAACTTGAGAGAAAACATGCAGAATTATTTGTTTCACAATGGCCAGAGTAATATTCCCATAAACCACTTGTAGGCAGTGTCCAGGCTTTGTTTATCCCATATGCTATATCAGAATACTTGACCTTTATAATTTCTGTATGAAAGTTTGCTCTCTGAAGCAAAGATCAAATATTATCATCATACATGTCTAGAAAATGAATACTACCAATAATAAGGTAATTGAATGAAAGATAAGAGAAGACTGTTACGATTTAGAAAAGAATCAACAAGGATAGAGTTTGATTGTGATTGCCGTATCCATGCCAAATAATAAAGGATGCTTTCATGACAAACAAACCTCCACAAGGATGAATCACCTCCAAATGACAGAGAAAGTGGCACTATTTTAGTCTTTCATTATGACATAACCAAGGTCAATTTGCATTATGTACAAGGCCGCTACGATTAATATTGTACAAGGCCAGCAAGAGGGGCAGCCCCATCTGGAAGAAATTCAGTTCTAATAATCAGGAGATGGGAGGAGAATCAGAGCCGTGAAGGGTTCAGAGAGTCCAGGCAGATGGAGTGACTGAATAAAGGCCACAAAGTAGATAAGCAAGAACACACTAAAGTCTCCCTCCCATCTACATAATTAATGCCTTTTAGTTGAGCACATGACTTCATTTCACTTCAAGTAACAGGGCTGTATTGTACTCCTTTTACATTGATTTCTACATAAAAGGCAGAAAGAGGGTAAAGAGGACATCAGGGAAGTGCACCTTTAGGCACAATGCACGGCAGATTCTCTAAGGGCTGTGAAAAAGCAAGCAAACAAACAAAATGCAGTGCAGCAGCTCTGATATGTCAGAGAAAGAAACCTTCCTGATTCTTTTGTTAGTGGAATCTCTTCAAATAAAACAGTATCTTTAATTACAGAACTGTCCCGATCTTTATCCTCTTCTAGCCAATATTCTTAGTTATGAACATCCATTTCTCTCAGATCTACCTTGATCCTTCCATAGTAATTAAACACTTGGTGTTATGGAGCTATGTATCTTAATGGTCTGTGACAGGCTTAATTTATTAACTTGATTGTTAGGATTAGATATGCGTAGATATCTGAGTAGCTTAGATAGCTTAGTATCTTAGATGTTCTGAATATCTTTTTGTAGACCTAAAAATGAAACAGAAGAGTGATATACTAAGAGGAAATAGGTTCTACGTCCTTAGTGCATTTTTAAATAATAACCTGCTTTGGCAGCCTTTTACTGTGTATCAGTCAGCCTTTATAGAGCACTGCTGTATCTGAATGCACTACTGATGCAAAATGCTATGTCTGCTAAAAGGAGAATAGTAAAAGCACCTGTTATATGTTGTACCTTTTCATGTAGCCTGGGGACATATCTAATTGCTTTACTGTTTTCAGCTATGGACTCAAAACACAGAAACTATTGCTCAGGAGATGCTAATGATTACTGATGTCATGCATTATAAAAGCTTGAAAGTTTGAGTTAGTAAAATATTTTTGTTCCATACCTGTTCCAAATCCCAACAGAAGCTCCAAAAGAGCTGAGAATAGCTGGGAAAGAGCTGAAGGCATCTGATGGAATCTCAGGTGGCTGCCCAGCTCACTAGGATTTGAATAAAAGCAGTAGAACTTCATTTTCTCTGGGACAAAGAGAAAGATACCATCACTGAAGCATATGAGAAAAAAAGAGGAGTTGTGTTAAGGTATGTAACACTCCATACAGCCTTGGAATAACTAAATAAAAAAGAGCAGAACTTCTAGATTATTTAATACAAAGGAAAAGGGAAAACAGTAATGTCGTTTCAGCACAAGTGACAGAATTTTACTTTCTTTGTTCTTCCTTTATATTTTCTTAGCTTCAGAAACACTAATTAAACTGATTTATAGTTCTTCAGGCTTTAAGCTCTTACTCATTAGAAGCAACAACAACAAAATCTCAGAGCAATGGATAATTAAAAACAAATTAAAACTAGGTGCATGTTACTAAAACAAAGCTTGACCTGACAGTGGCAAGAAATGGAACAATTATACAAACTTAATGAAAAAATTCCACACAAGAATTATCTTTTCTTTATGTGGTATATTTGGTCCAATTAATGAAGTAGCTTGGTAGGGAAA
>NW_010430876.1:31851-34543 GCF_000710305.1 Buceros rhinoceros silvestris
GCTAGATAGGGATGCTCTAGCTTGTATCAATATAAAATCTCAAACTGTACATTGCACTAATCACTGATGTGGTATTTACTAAAATGCAAAAATATTGTTCATTTGGCTTAAAAAAAAGAGTACTCTATAAGTTCAGGGAGTTATTGCAAAGATTAATTTTATCCAATATAATTAAATTCTATGCAAGCTTTTTTTCTTCCTCTGTCTCAATGCCATGCGTATAGATTCAAATATGCTTTCATCATGCAGCAGCTGTGTCAGCTCTTTGTCTGTGCTTTCATGGCTTCTTTTAGTCTCCTGTTTCTGCATTTGAGGCTTTTAAGTAAAAGCATAATTGGAGAAGTAAACGGAGTGCAGTGTTCAGAAATGAGTCTTACTCACAAAGAAAGGAGCTGCTCTATTTTAATCCTCTGGATTGTTCCTAGAATCTGTTCTGGGGACACAGACCTCTGAAAATTGCTTCCACAGCTTTTCAGCAGGGCGACTATGTCACTGTGAAGTGGTGTGATGATCCAAACAGTCTTCGGTTACAAGAAAACAGCAGTGAGATTAACAGTGAAATAAAGAGCATACTAAAAAGAAAAGTAAAAAGAGCTACTAGGAAAAATATCTAGTTCTTCCTTTTCACAATTCCACACATTTTGAAGCACATAATAACACACAGACTCTAAGATTAATTCCTTGTGCTAAGGCATCTGTGGAGAAAGCGAAATGAGAAGCAGTGAATGTACCTTCAGTTATTGACAAGGCTTTCCCCTGAAAGGAGATCTAGTCCCCTGATTAGGTTGCACAATGAAATTATAATTTAGCTGTTTAATGCACTGAGCCACAGGGTATCTTACCTTCAGGAGCATTTAACAGAGAGTTACTTGTGAAACAGAAACCAAATGCTGCCTCCACTTTCTTTCTCTCTCCTTTCAAATCAGTTATCAAGGAGTGATCAGGTAGAATATTGACTTCCATCTGCCAGAAAAAAAGCTTTTTTACGTGTAAAACAAAGTTAGAGGATTAATAGTTCAACTATTCCCAAGTAAGAACTATGGAGTTGAAAAACCCAGAAAACTGGAAAATTATTTTCACATGTGAAAAACAGACTCAAGTTTCTAGGTTTAGCTGCAGAATGCCTGTCCCAAATTTGTAAGCTGAGTGCATCATCATGGGATATATACCTCAATGACAGCTGAGACTTTACCCATACTTTTTATACCCATAAGCTACAGTATTTAAAATACTATAACTACCTGCCTTTTTATGCTGTCAAAGATCTCCTCTTTTAAAGCCACCCTGCACAGGAACTATAGCAGTATTTACATGAAATCTGAAATAACTGAACTCTGAAATAACTTTAACATCTCTTGACTGGAAGATGGTCAAATGTTTAAGCAGTTGAGGTAGGTTAGAAAGTGTGAAACACTTTCCGAGAAAAGGAAATTATACATCTAAAAGGAAAACATACAGAGAAAGGATTCAAAGACGGCACTGCTTGTTTGTTTAATTATATTGGGCCTTTGATATAAGAAAACAGCTACAACTCAGAACGGGCTCTAAGAGAAGGGAGAGAAGGAACACTGAAGGAAATGAAGTTGGGTACTATTACAGCTCCTGTTATTTTCAGTTTCTTATACTATTATTGTTAACAGTGGCAGTTCTAACAGTGAAGAATTTTAATTAGTAGCACTAGTTAAATACATTTAACCTGAATTACCCTATCTGATTCACTCAACAGGTTTCTTGGCTTATTTAAGAGTACTTTTACTATTGCTGTAGGCAACAGCCTCCTCCTGTCAAACCACGGGACAGAAAGTGCTGATTGCATCACTAACATAACTCCAGCAAGTTGGATAAAAATACTGCTGAAAAAAAAAGAGGGAGAGAGAGAAATCTAAAATAATTCATAAAATACCATATTTTGCTTCAAATTTTTTTTTTCCCTGGAGACATCAAGGGCAGGATCTGAAAAAAAAAACGCTGGTGTAGATAACTCACATGGTAAGCAAACCACAAAAACAGCAATGTGACGGAAACTACACTCCAAGACAGACCCTTAATGACTCAGATATTCTGAATTACTTTTCAAAAGGAAGTGGTTATTTCTGTGCAGGGGGAAATGGTATAAACTCTCATGTCACACCTCATTTTATTTGCACTGAGGGCTCTACTGAAGGTACCTATTATTGGCAAAAAAATGCATAAGGTCCTTTACACATTTCATAAAATTGCCACGGCAGGAGTGGGAGAACAGAACTTACACTTGGGTCACGCAGGCAGAATCTGTTTTCTTTTGGCAGTGGGATTACCAGAGGATAAACGGAAAAAAGACAGATGGGAATAGAAGTGAGGTGCCAATAGACATGAACCGTTGTATTCAAAGTAAGCCAAGACATGCTGGTAACCAGTTTGGTTGTCCAGCATTAAGTGTGTTTGTGAATCCTCAGCAGCTGCATCAACCAGGAGTTTGATACTGAGGATGTGTCTTTCTTATTCCTGCCCAAATCCTAAACTTAACCATAACCTGAGTTCTTCTGCACCAAAAATTCATATCTTCCCTTCTTTATCTGGTATTAGCCCTTAAAGTGAAAAAGTTCTGACTTTAAAGGAGCAGTGCCAAGCTTATCTGATGAGAGATGATTCTTCCCTTGAACTATTCATTTATTTAAACAAAAACCAATCAATAGAAATAGCAAAGGGAAAG
>NW_010430876.1:34637-47911 GCF_000710305.1 Buceros rhinoceros silvestris
AGAGTATACATTCTCTAGTTGAACCTCCAGCCTTGTGTGTTTCAAGTGTTAGAGCTCACAGCTTTGATATGAATGGAGGACTTGCAGAAGTCAAGCATTCTCCAAGCATTTAGAGGTGCGCTGGACTCTGTAGGAAGACCAGAGTAATGCAACATTATTATAGAATTTCGTATGATACAAATATCTTGCTTTATCCTCAAAGTCAATCATCAAATCAGCTGTTTATAATTGCTCTTGTCAGACTGCATTTTTTTACCTGACTTCTTGTAAGAACAGGTAATAACTCATTAATTCAGTCCACTCTCAAGTCACATCAAAGGACTTAACATCTTTGCAAAGATCTGGATGGTGGGTCAGAGTGCACCCTCAATTTGCTGATGATACCAGACTGGGAGAAGTGGCTGATACTGGGGGGAGTGGCTGATACGCCAGAGGGTTGCACTGTCATCCAGAGAGAATTTCAACAGGTTGGAAAAATGGGCTGATAGGAAGAACATACAGTTCAACAAATGCAAAGTCCAGCATCTGGGAACAACAGCCCTAGGCAACAGTATATACTGGGGGATACCCAGCTGACAAGAAGCACTGCAGTAAAGGACACAGGGGTCCTGGCGGACTAGATGTTGTCCAGCAGGTCAAGGGAGGTGCTGCTTCCCCTCTATCCAACACTAGCAAGGCCACTAGTGGAGTCCTTTGTCCAGTTCTGTGCTCCCCAGTACAAAAGAGACATGGATATACTGGAGACAGTCCAGCAAAGCATCACTAAGATGATTAAGGGACTGGATCACCTCTGCAAGGAAAAGGCTGAGATCTGGAACTGTTTAGCCTGCAGAAGAGAACGCTGGGGAGTAGATCTTATCAATGTATATAAATACCTGTAGGGAGGGTGCAAAGATGATGGATCCAAGCTCTTTTCATTGATGCCCAGTGAAGGGTGAGAGGCAAGGGGCACAAATCTGTGACTGATCTGTGTTTCAGATCCTGATGCCAACTGGGCATCAGGAAACACTTTTTCACTGTGAGTGTGACCAAGCACTGGCACAGGTTGCCCAGGGAGTTTGTAGAGTCTCCATCTCCAGAGATACTAAAAAAAAAAAAAAATCAATCTGGACAACTGGTCCTGGGCAACTGAGTCTGGTTTGCTCTTCTAGAGCAGAAGGGTTGGACAAGACGTCCCCCACAAGTTCTTTCCTACCTCAGCTATTCTGTGATTCTGTGAATGCCCATGACACAGGACTCTAACACGCTGGCTACGCTAATGAAGGACTGTGAATGAGTGTCCTGGGTTCAACATGGAGGAACCGGATGCTCTCATGTTGTCCAGCTTTCTTCTTCCCAGAGAGCTGTAGTTCTCCCAAGCTTCCGGGAAGGAGAACACGCCTCCGTGAATGAAGTCATAAAAGGAGGTGGGGGAGAAGTCTCAACGCCATTTTGCCATCTTGCTTTCCCCCTCTCTGCTCTATCTGCCCTCCTCTCTATCTCGTCCGTGCTGCTACAGATATGCTGCGCAGGACTCTGGAAGCTTACGCCCCCGGATGGGAGACCTTTATTAAGGAGAGGAAGACACGTCCAAGACCGGCTAGTTCCCTGAAGCAGTAAAAGACTCCTTCTGCAACATGGGTAGGACCTTCTCCGTTTTCTGCCGATTCCCGGCGGGGTGGTCTAACGAACTGTCTTGGCCTGATGGATGGACCCAGCGGTACCCCTTATTCCTGCGGCGGATGAAGTAGCCCCTACGCGCAGCGGAATTTGAAGATATTCCCTTAAGACGCAACCTGGCTGGCCCGCGGCGCAGATGTGTGTTTGGGGGGAGTCTGGAAGAAGAATCCCTGCAGCCACCCCAGAGGAGAAGAGTTCTATTGCATGAAAGGTTTGCCTCAGGAGAGAACCCCACTATCGAGCTTTGCGCAGGCAACGGACAAACCTACGGGCGGACTTTTTGCCTTTCCCCCACCCCGCCCGGCGTGGTGAGCCATTGGGGGGTGAAGTTTGTAAGCGGCAGGAATTGCCCGATCGAGATGTATTCTCCCTCATCCCTTTCTCTCCCTTTCCCAGTCCGATCTTTACTTCAAGGGCATCTGTCTTATTAAACGTTCCTGCTTCTATCGCTCATACGTGTTATTATCTCCTTAGCCCGAAAAGCCTAATGAGCTCACTAAAGCTCTTATCAGTACCTGTAATGAGCATCAAAAGTTTTCTCTGTGTGTTTTGGCAGGATTCCCAGCTAAAACACACTATTTCGTCGCGTCCCCTTTCGGTGGGGGGAACCCCCCTTTTCAAACCGCGACAATGAGATATTTCCACACTGATGTAGATGATAAAACACAAAAATTCAAAACTACTGTTCATCTCTTTGTATCACATATTAAGCATACAGCAATGGGACAGTAAAGTTCTTTAAGCACTGAAGAGTCATACAATATTAGAATTAAGATTAATGGTCTGAGCTTTTTGTAGTGTGTGTGCTTATATACTATGAGGCTGTATATGTACTATGAGGCTATGCCACTTCCCTGGTCCTTCTGGGACTTTATGTATGAAAATTATATTGGGATATTTTCCTCCAGCTTGTAAAATCTGCTGGTAAAATTCGGAACAAGGAAATGTTTTCAATGAGCAGTTATAAATACATAGCTCAGAATCACAAGTAATTGTAGAACTTGTCTTCTAAACAGAATAAACACAACCAAATATCACCTTTAAATGCTGTAGCTCTTGTTCGTTTTTTATTTTCAGCTTTTTGCCTTTCAGGTCCATTACCCAAAACAGCCAGAGAAATGGGTTCTCTCTGTTTTCAAGTAAAAGCATTAGTTTGTTTCTTAAATCTGGATGTATTTCACTCTCTGAATGACTAGATTTTCTCTTCTGTGTGGTGACTGATATTTCAATCTAAGATTGTAAAACAAAACTCAAGTTGGGAAAATAAATGTTATCCACATCTTGAAGAGCTGAAACAGGGATGAGAGGATACTTTTTTCCCTTCCTTTCTGTCTTTTTTAAAGTCACAAGACAGACCCAACCAAATCCATGAAATACAAAGTTGCATGAAAAATCGCTATCTTGTTTGATTAGCAATCAGTTGTTTTAAGGATGTGTCTGAACAAACCTCTCCCTTTTCTGTAGTACTAGATCTTATTGGACAAATGGAACAGTAAATAATGCCAATAATCAAGCGCTGTAGTAAACATGAAGCATAAACAAATGAAAGTGTAAAAGCTAGTCTTTCACGTGTAAGTGTAAATTCTTTACAGTTACCTTGAAAACTGTGTGAATAACACCACATCTGAAAACGAGCTGGGAGAGAAAACTTTTAGCATGCCCTGAGTACAAAGAACACTAATTCCTTCATCATTGAGACACAGTGGCATTCTTCTGGAAGATAAACAAATACTACTAATAAAAAATTACTGAGGTTTTCAATGAAAAATAACACTTTCGTTCAATGGCATAACAGTTGATAAATGAAGGCTATGTATAACATCATCCAGGCTTTGTGTTTTTACTGATAATTACAAAGCTGACTTAAGAGCATTCCCAAATAAAGGGATGAGCTAATGCAGTAACTTCAGTGACAGCTTCCTCTAAAACTATAATGCACAATATGGGATAAGGTCCTATCAGACAAGTCTCAGAAGGTCAGCAGACAGGAAAAAAAAAATAGCCTTAAAACAAACACCTTTACAGGGTTCTGTGCCATTTTTTTAGTATCAGCCAACCCACCTTCTAAACAGTAAGAGTCTCATCTATTTTATTCCTGATTCAGCCTCTCTTGGTAAGGTTATGCACACTGGGACAGAGGTAGAATTGAGCTAAGCAGACACCAGGATTTGAGCTTGTATTTTCAGACAGTGCTGAGCTGAACTGCACAAGCAGAAGCAGATTGTTCAGAGGTAATTTGGGTTTCTCAGTGTGGCACCTCTACTTTGCATGGGAGCTGGTTTACTCAGCAGAGTTTCACTGCACTGAACGTACAAATACTCTTCAGCCAGTGGAGCAGCTATATTGAAGCCTGTTAAAGTGTAGTGAAGATCTAAAGATCTTGGAATAGAATGTTCCTTCTCCTTTGGTATAGTGAGATTTTCCTTGAGTGGGCATAGATAAAAATACATTTCAGGTGTCTGTTATAACATATATTAAACAACTTCTGCAACATTTATTAATTCAAAGGATTATTTTCCGTTTTCACATTGATTAAACATGAAATATTGTTTCCTTTACAAAACCTGAATGAAGTTTTAATTGCCAAACCCAGAAAATTGTTTCGTCATTAATCAGCCAAGATATATAAAATCAATTTTATTTGTGCTAATAGTAAGATATAGATTTAAGGCAGTTCATCCAGCCTCCTCTTCTTCCTCCTCATTTATCTTCTTTTTACGTACTTTCTCGTCGTCTGTGCTCAAAATGTAGTCATTGCTTATTCTTTCCAAATTTCTCTCAGCTAATCGGGAATCATAAAATATTGAATACTTAATTTTTGGAAGCTACTGTTAGAATTCCATTGTTATACGAAATACCTGATGAATGGATGCTTAATCCTTTACTTCCAAAGTAACATTCAAAATGACCTGAATATTCTTCAAAGTAGTTTTTCCTGAACTCCAGGACATTCGGATTTCTTTCCTCTTCTCATACTTTTAAAGCCATCATTACTCGAGTCTTCTCACATCGTGATTATAGATAACCTAATCTGCCCTTAGATTCAGATTTTGGTAGACCTTAGTGTCATTTCACAGGATTTGAGTGTTTCCACATAACTTGTTTTGCTATTTTTTTTTTTTTTTGTAGTTCAGATACATCTCTATCCAATAAATTACTACAGATCTACAGGTGTTTGCACTCAAAGAATTCAGTTTTTTGAAGAAGATTGTGATATGGTAGTTCAGATGGAGCATTTGTACATTTCTTCTTTCAGACAGTGTTTTAGGCTGTTTCAATCCCTGCTCTAAAAACCTCCTCTTTTGTTTCTATGTAAATGTCAGACAATTTGTCATTTGTGAAGACATATTCATGGCATATTACCAAGCAGTTCGTATTCTTTGAACAAGAGACACACTGATCTGCGTTTTCAAAGAACCAACTGCATAATTATACACTTGGAGGACATGAGCAATCTTCATCACACATTCTCTGCAACCATGAGTCACATTATATGAAGTTCTCACTACAGCAGGCAGAAAAGCATCGGACCCCATTCGAAAAAAAGTGGATCGGACCCTGTTTGAACACGCATTATAAGACTGGGGCCATAATACCATTTTTATCTATTTTGATTGTAAATCTGCAAAGGTTGGAAACGTTTCCTAAACTGCACGGAGGCTTTGACATTTCACTTCACCCTGAGTCAAAATGAGAACATGGCTTTGTCAAATTCTCTGAGAAAGAGAGCTGAAGGAGAACAAGCTTGGGACGGATCAAACCTTTTTATACACACAACATCCTGTATAAACAATTCTTTGCAAAAGGAACAAAATCTTGAGCAGTCAAATCCAGGGTGATTGAGTACCCACCCTCAGGTACAGAGCATAAAGACATGAAAGTGCTCCCAGAAGCTTTTAAAATGTCTCAGCATTGACCATTTTGCTAAACTCTGATGTTCCACTGAAATGACTGTTTTAAGTCAAATGTGTCTTTATTGGAACAGTTTTAGGAGAGTTTGTTCCTTATCTTATCTAAATAGGAACACCTGTATCTCATAGATAGTTGCCTTTCATTTTCCATTTCTATGAGTGGAGTGAAATACACAGTTCTAGAAGGAGATTCTAAAGAAGATTGCTGAGAACTGGTAAAAAAAAGTACATCTTGAAAGTTCCGAGACAGTCCAGAAACTTGTTTAAACGGAAACATCTACGTTTTAACCCCACATCAAGAACTTGATTGATGTGAGCTGTTTTCTCATAGCTGATCTGGCATGATCCCATATGAATTTCTTATACATGTTACTATGAATTTTATCGTTTATCTTTGTTACCGAATGGCATACATACAAAAAGTGGTGACATTTAAAACTGACAAAACTGACTAAGGCAACACTGTATAAAGGTTTGTGTATGTATAAAACCAATATGGGTTATATCAGCGAAAAAATAAACACTAATTGAAAATAAGACTTGAAAAGTGCAAATAGCTTTTCAAAGAGATTGTTGTGCTCATATCGTTTTGTATTAGTTCATGTTTAAAATTCATATATTCCAGTTTGCTGCGTATTAACTTCTGAGAAATGTTATATATAGTACTATAAGAATTATCTTTTGATCTTTAAGTCATTTATACACTAAATTATAAATTAGAGGAATCAAATTACTCTAAGAATTGCACTACAGTTCTTTGTTAGTGAGTGCTTCTCCCATTGTGGCAGGAGTAGTGTGGAATTACATTTGACCTGTGAAGACAACCGAAGATTGGGCTTTGTACAAGTTTTTTTCTGCTTCTGAGAATGTGGAGAAACAGATGAGGCTGGTGGTCTGTGCATTATTTGAATCAGTTCCTTTGCACACTGGAAGAGCTTCACTGAATGAATTGTGCATTATCCGGAAGGATTGCACTGATTTTTATTCAACTCTGTGAATTCCGCCTACATGTTTATCATTATACCAGAAAATCCAAGGCAAAGGAATCTTAATACTCTATCCAACCACAATACAGGCTGAGTGAAATGACTTGTCTGTTTTTTAGTTTGACAATTGGAGAGAGATTACAGATACATATCAAATATGTCATTACAGTCAATTACACTATTAACCAAAATGAAACTTCTATAGTATTTCTATGCAGTAAGAACTTCAGTCTTTTCCTTCTTTCTTTTTTCCTCCATTGTTTCTTCAACAAATGTCTTACTATACTTCGAAGGGTATTTAATAATGTGAATATTGATGTCAGCATTTAATCCTAGCTGGCCCAGTAGAAGCAAACAGCAGCTAAGAGTCATTCCTTCCAGATGCAGGGTTTTTCCCCTCAGCACACATAAATGTCATGAGTGGGTATCTCATGATGATTGTTTCTGCCCCATGGGTGGGAATATCTACCACAGTCTAGCCAGCGGTCTATTCATTCTATGACTGCATGTCAAATTCTAAAATCACTATAAAAAGCATTTTTCTGATGATCTGAATAAACTTTAACCTAGACAAGAAGATAATGTGAGTAATTTATTGATTCAAAACTATTAGCACTCAGTCCCTGATCACTGCTGCTACCCAACAGGTACTGAACTGATTTGACACGGGCAGTTATACTTCTGCGACCGTTCAGCCACTGAATAGATAGTTTTCTGTTGCAAGACTTTTAAAAATTTCTAGTTGTCAAAAATAATTTGCAAATATATAGAGTCCTCCAATTACATTCATGCAATTAACAGAACCCACACTCTGCTTGTAATATATCCAAATCATCATAATATACTAAGGTGTATTTATATAGAGTTCCTGTAACTAGGAGTTCCTTTAGCAGTTTATATTTGAGCTCATATATACTAAGGTGCGTTTCTTCAATGTGTTCTAAGGTTTGATCACTCTTATAAGTTCCAAGTATTATTACAGGTTGGCCTAAAAACTGTGTAATCTGAAATTTTCAGCTCATTGTAATGTTAGAGAATGTTGTGCTTTGGAAAAGAATTGTGTTGGCATCCCTTCACCGTCCTCTAGCAGTATGGCTAGTGAAACCTTTTATCAGATGAGAAAAGAATTAACTGTCACAAAAGGGGATGCAGGATGTTGGAGGGGTATGCTCTTGGGAAACTGATGGGTAAACAGTAAGTGCAATCAGGAGTCTGGAGGCAGCAAGCAATACCTGCCTTGAATTACAAGCATGTGCCTGCTCAGTCCCGCTCAACATCTGAGAAGAAAATGAGAACATACTAGCGAGCTGAGAAGATGCTTTATATGGCAGATCTCTCTTGGCTTTCCAGGGGCATGTCTGTGTACCTGCTTTGAAAAATGACAATGTTGCTTCATACGTTTTTGCAGATTTATACTGTGATGAGCATTTATGGCATTTACTTTCTATGAAGTTTTTCTGCAGAGTGAGTGTGCCTAACAGCCTACTGTGACTGCAGCAGGATTCCAGTGAGGAAAACGGTGGAAAGCGACCATATGGATGATAAGCACAAACAATAGTATTTACCTGCTGTCACCAGTACACCCTGCTCCCAGCCCCGGTAATGTAGTTAGTGTAACTAACTCCATCCTATGAGGCAAGCAGCCATGTGCTCTGAGCAGGTCATGTGTTTGTTCCCTTCTCCCACTATTGGGGACCAAGTAGACAAACCAAACAGATTTCTTCTTCCCCTCCCTCCTGGCCTCAAGGTTCCTGGGTGTCAGGCCAGTTATTCTCTTCCTTGATGGCCTTGAAGGTCGCTGGCACTGGCCAGCCCAGAGAGAAGCGTAACGGCACAGAGCATCCTCCACAGAATCAAGTCATTCTCTGTCCCAAGGACCTGAACTTGGACCCAAACTGGACCGTGAGACCCGGCACCCCCAATGGCCAGGGACACCTCCACCACCCTCTGCTGCCTCCAGGGAATGACGGCATGGCTCATGTGCTGTTACATGATTTTTGAGTCTAGGCCGTGATTGTTGTATTGATAGAGCAAACCATGGACTAAGGTCTGACCCAGCTTGCAGAGGGGCCAAGTCATTAGAGGTCATATGTTAAAATGTACTATAAATCCTGTATTACACTGCTTATACAAATTATACTACGATATTCTGCTTGAGTAAATCCTGTGCCATTTCAGTCATAAATTCTGTGCTATACTACCCATAATTTTCTGCTAAGAAAATGAAGTTTTAATTGTAACTATGATTTTGTGCTGTCATCATTCTGCCAAGGATCCCTGAAAGAACCCGTCTGTACTCTCAGTGCTAGGTAACACCTGCTCAATATCCCCATCAACTGCCCCTCTGTCTGATTTTCTTGGTTACGAAGCTCCATTTTGTCACTGTAAATGACATCCCTGCCAGCACTGTGGCTACTGAGATGTTTTCCTTCAGTGTCTTTCTGTCCATTTCTTTCTCTTTTGGCTCTCTCTCTTACTTCAGAAACATATTGAATTGCTGAGCCACACTCCTGTAAGTTTTCAGCAGCTCCTGTTTAAAGCAAAGTAAGGCAGTGAGCAGCAGTTAACATCAACACTTTTCAGGATATGGACACAACGGTGTCAGTCTGAAATATTAGATTTCCATCACAATAGGATGTTAGTAGAGAATCACAGGAGAATGTTAGTACAGCCTGTCTGTCTTCCCAGAACCTCTTCTGGGCTGTTTGGGGTTTGGGTTTCCTTTTTTTTAGAGATTGTCATTAGTGGGGTACAGCCTGTCTGCAATACAGGACACATTTGATTACAGATGTGCTGTTCTTCATTTCAAATAAGGAAAACACATGTCCTGGGGGTTATTTTTGAATCAAAAAATAATTAGAGCATGGCACAGAGTTAAGGGTAGTTTTTCTTTTTATTCCCATTTAATTAATTCATCATTCTACACAATTCTTCAGGTTGAAAGATATTTTGTTAATCCATGCACTGAAACAGCAAAGGAAACAACCATCTCTTCATGAAGGCTAAAGAAGACGTAACAAAAACTACAAGCAAAGACACAGAAACAAAACTTAGAGGACAATGGTTCCCATCTCCCTTCTTCATGCTCTGTTGGCATGAAGCAACCAACGTGCTAATGGGTTTCATGACACATCTGAGCAGGGATCGGCTTGATAGAGCTTGGTAGATACATCCCTGCAGGGAAGAGGAACCCAAGAAAGCTCGTTAATATTCAAGGATCACCACTCCCAAGCTCAGGAGCGATGCATCCTGACAAAGAGGAAGTTAGGCAAAAACACTAGGAGGCCTGCATGGATGAACAAGTTGCTCCTGAACAAACTCAAACACAGAGGAAGCCAACAGAGGGTGGAAACAGGGACAGGCCACCTGGGAGGAGTACAGAGAAATTGTTCGAGCAGCCATGTATCAGGTTAGAAAAGCTAAAACCCTAGTAGAATTAAATCTGGCCAAGGACATCAAGGGCAACAAAAAAGCTTCTATAGGTACATCAGTGATAAAAGGATGACTAAGGAAAATGTAGGACCTTTCCATAAGGAAAGGGGAGACCTTGTTAGCTGGGATATGGAGAAGGCTGAAGTACTCAATGACGTTTTTGCCTCAGTCTTCACTGGCAAGTGCTCCAGCCACACCTCCCAAGTTACAGAAGGCCAAGGCAGGGACTAGAAGAATGAAGAACTGTCCACTGTAGAAGAAGACCAGGTTCAAGACCATCTAAGGAACCTGAAGGTTCACATATCCATAGGATCTCATAGGATGCATCACAGGTCCTGACAGAACCTGCAGATGAAGTGGCTAAGCCACTACCCATCCTATTTGAGAAGTCGTGATGAAGTTCCCGCTGAGTGGAAAAGGGGAAACATAACCCCCATTTTTAAAAAGGAGGAAAAGGAAGACCCAGGGAACTAGAAGCGAATCAGTCTGACCTTTGTGAGCAGCAAGATCATGGAGCAGATCCTCCTGTAAACTGTGCTAGGGTGCATGGAAAAGGAGGTGATTGATGACAGCCAACACGGCTTCACTAGGGGCAAATCGTGCCTGACAAATTTGATGGCCTTCTATGATGGGGTTACAGCATTGGTGGATAAGGGAAGAGCAACTGACGTCATCTTCCTGGACTTGTGACACTGTCCCACACAAGATCCTTGCCTCTAAAGTGGACAGACATGGATCTGACAGATGGACCACTTATGCATAAGGAATTGGGTGGATGGTAGCACTTGAAAAGTTGTGGTCAACAGCTAAATGTCCAGTGTCAAGCAGTGACGAATAGTGTTCCTCAGTAGCTGGCACTGGGACTAGTGCTGTTTAACATCTTTATTAGCAATATGGACAGTAAGATTGAGTGCATCTGCAGCAAGTTTGCCGACAAGACCAAACTGTGTGGTGTGGTCAACATGATGGAGGGAAGGGATGCCATCCAGAGGAACCTTGACAGGGTTGAGCGGTGGGCCGGTGTGAAATAGAAGAGGTGGTCTGGAACACCATCCATATGAAGAAAGGCTGAGAGAGTTGCAGTTGTTCAAACTGGAAAAGAGGAGGCTCTGCGGAGACCTTACAGCTGCCTTCCAGAACCTAAAGGGGGTGACAGTAAAGCAGGAGAGGGACTTTTTATAACGGCATGTACTGATGATAGGATAAGGCCTAATGATTTTAAACTGGAAGTGGGTAGATTCAGATTACATGTAAGGAAGATGTTCTTCACTGTGAAGGTGGTGAGACACTGGCACAGACTGCCCAGAGAGGATGTGGATATCTCATCCCTGGAAATGTTCAAGGCCAGGCTGCATGGGCTTTGAGCAACCTGGCCTAGTGGAAGGTGTCCGTGCCTATGGCAGGAGGGTTGGAACTAGATGATCTTTAAGGACCCTTCTGATCCAAACCGTTCTGTGATTCTATGATTCTATAATCCTACTTCCAGGTGTGGGTCTGTCTTGGTCCTTCATCCGAACTGCTACGACCCAAGAGAACGCTGATGTTCTGGGTTGCTGGAAGGCATACTCACGATTTTAGGAAAGGGAGATGGAGACAAAGAGTTCTTACAGCTCCACATGCCACAAAAATGGCATTTTTTGCATCAAAAATATGACTTCTTTTACCTTGTGGCTGATTTAAAGTTTATAGTACCACGACTTCTACTTTTTGATGAGTTTCAGCAATTCAAGAGCTTGAGCAGGTGGTAATTAGTAAAATATTCTATGTGACACAACACCGATATGAAGTTTTCATATTGTTGCAATAGTTTTTTAGAAAGCTGAGGAAACATAGATGGGAATTTCTGTTGATTAGAAGTTGATGTCAATAAAAAGTAACTTACTAAGATTTTACTGATTGATACATTTTT
This sequence comes from Buceros rhinoceros silvestris, assembly GCF_000710305.1. Taxonomy (NCBI): domain Eukaryota; kingdom Metazoa; phylum Chordata; class Aves; order Bucerotiformes; family Bucerotidae; genus Buceros; species Buceros rhinoceros. Next base: position 46,535 of record NW_010430876.1, read on the forward strand.
TATAAGTTACAGCAATTAACGGAAGTAAGAGGTAACCGTAGGAGGTGATCTGTGAGTCCACAGTTCACTGAATCATACACAAAAGTAATTCCTTCCATGATTAAAAGACACATGTACCACCTAAGAAAGTAAGAGTATCTATAGCATTTGATAAACACCATTTCTAAGGCAATCATTCTTAGCCTGCTTCTTAAGAATATGTGATCATGCTGCATGTGCGCGTGAAAATGTCTGATTCCTCCAATAACCTTTGAACTTAAGGCCGCATGTTGACCCACTGTTTAACAGGACTTCGAAATACTTCCTTTCCCACGTTTTAGGAAAATTAACATAAGGTGAAAAGACTCCTAAAAGGCTCCTTTCTTCCCTCCTCCCGGAGAGAAAGGGCTCAAGTCTCCATGCGGCTTTCAAGAAAATAGTCCACAAGGGGTTCAGAACCAGCTACATCTTATGATGTCTCCATTGTCACAGTACTACTTTCAAATATGCTGTATTTTCTGTACCTGGTGGGTTGGGTTTGCTTTAACTTCTTCCCAGACTCTGATGTGCTCCATGATGGACGGATGGAGACGTATGGTAAAGGTCTAACTGAAACAGTGTATTTTCTAGCTATACTGACATCAAAACTGTGGGATAGAAAAATGCAGAATAAGGCCATACCTCAGCGTTCAGACCAGGAGGTCATGTCAGGCATTCACGTTGCCCAGCTACTCTGTTCACTGTGAAAGAGAGGTGATACCGATAGGTGGATGGGGTGGTTAGGACAGCAGAGTGGTTGGAAGGGTGAGAAAGCAGAGTAGTAAGGCAAATGCAGAATTGCTGGGAAGTTTGGCAGAGATGTAACTAAACAAGTTTATGTCAATGCAAGTTACTTTTCACTCCCACAAGAATAAATTCTTCAGAGGAAATTCAAGTTACAGAAACGTGAGTTAAGCTGTAGACTGGTATCATGTGCATTGCCATAAATCTCTCACATGCACAAGCCCATAAATTTTTCAATTAGCATCTGCTTTAGCTTGAGGCATGGTGTTGCCAGACATTTAAACATAAGAAAATTAAGGGTAAGAGGTAACTGTAGGAGGTGATCAGTGAGTCCACAATTCACTGAATCATACGCAAAACCTCAGAAGCACGGATTTAAGAGGCATCCTTTGTCAGTGAGAAGGGGCACTTTGTTTTTTTGTGCAGACATAACATGAGCCAATCTGTCACTAAAGAGGGATCTCTTCCTACTGGGAAAACAGATTTTAAACGATGGAGCAATGAGCTCAAAACCGTACACAGATACGCACCAGTGAAGACCCATTCCCACTGCCAGCTCTAATTCCACTAGAAAAGTAACTCTAACCTGGTCCGAAATTTGCCAGTCTGACTTTA
>NW_010430876.1:47996-57765 GCF_000710305.1 Buceros rhinoceros silvestris
TGCTGGAAATGCTGACCATCATCTTTCAAGTCAGAACCCTTTGTTCCCTAGAGAGAAAAGAGCTGTTTACTGCAGCTCTGTTGAAGACAGGCTGGAGCTTGTCTCAAGCCCCAGAGGAAAACCTACTGTTGCTAACATTTGGTATCAGACAGTGAATGTCCAGTGCAAGCCTTTCTGACCCTTCGCTAACCAGCAAATGCAGAGGTGCCTTTAGCTCGCAGCACTTGGTCAGTTCCAAGCTGCTCTTCTCAGAAAGCAAATCCTCTCAGAAAAACCACTGGACTGTATCGAGATCACCTGCTTCCTCTTTTCTGAAGTACTGTTAAACTGCTTTCCTTCTAAGTGTTATTGACAGTGGAACATTCCGTCACGTCACCTCTATGCTCTCCTGGTGCAGAGACTGGACATGCTTGTTCCTGGTGTATGCCAAGGCAGCTCCTTGTTTCATAAGCTCCTAACCAGGCACACTGCCATTTGCCGTTAGTTAGAATAGAAGGATATTAGTATTTAGCCTTCCCTAATTTTCTATTTACTGTGCCAGACCCTGTTCCTGTTACAAATTCTATGCATATACTGCTGTTTATATGGTAACTGTGATTGACAGAATTCTCTGAACAGTTGCACCTTTCACTGTTCTACATATACGTAAAACTGAAAATCAAGGTGTCATTGCTGATTATGAGGAAACGGCTATCCCTGCTAATTGCACTCCATCAGTAAAGGTTGCAAAGATATTCACAGGAGCTGCAAAATCTGCAAATGAACTCACTATATACCAGCACCTCTTGGAAAATCTTAAACAGTGTATACAAGTTACCATGTAAATGCCAAGTGTTACTAGTATTAACTGATATAACTGATTGATAACTGCTGCTACAATAATTGTCCTCATGTAGCAGACGCCAAACATTAGATGCAACATTTGAACCTCCCATCTTCCTAATCATCATGAATGCCAAGTTGAAGCATATCTATCAGACTTCTACACCTTTTAACATAATTTGGTTCAGTGGTGGTTTCACTACCACCATTAGATCCTCAGGTATCCCTCAGGTACCTCTGACTTAAACAGAACAGTGGGGTGACAGCTAGTATTTTCTCATTTAATACCTCTTAGCAATTGATCCATCATTAGTTTAAATAGAGTAATCACTGTGTGATTACGTTCAGGTTACTCTGGAATGAGTTATACCACACCTTAAATCTACGGACTACTTATATGCCTATTCCTAGTAGTTCTTTACTGTGCAACTGATTTCAATATCAACAACAGAAATACAACTGCTTAAATACAGGTAAATTCTACTGTAAGCAAAAAATAGAACAGTAATGGAAAGAGAATAAGTGGAAAGTACACATTTAGATTAACATGTGAGGTCAAGAAGTTTACGAGTCTGGGCAATTACATAGTATAAACAATAGCACTTCACCTATTCATTTTTGCAGCTAAAGTAATAGACTGTGTCATTAGTCCTTGTATTCTAAAACAAAAATAGCTAAGAATTGGTCTTGGCATATCGGATTTTAACATTTTGTATCTTTTTCCTAATTAAGAAACATTTCTGAAATAAAAAATTAATCCTAGGATGAAGGATGTATAGGAAGCAATCTAACCACCTAAACTATCCCATACTTGAAGGAACTTGTTTCTTGGGAGTATATACATAAGGAAATAGGAACCTTCACATACAGAAGGGATACTTTAGATGTGTAAATATGACCTCAGGCACAGTTACCAATTTTGCAAATATATTTTATATGCCTCGCATGCAAATCCTGGTTTCTGTACATTCAGTAAGTGTATGTACAAGTTTTGTTGGCACCATGTGAACAGCTATTTTTAGAAGTCCTGGGTTTGTGCTGTTCTGATGTCCATGAATTACATCTTGCTACATCTTAGCTAAACTCGCATCTATTACATGAAACAGTTTTTCCTTTCCTGATTTTTCAGGTTTCAATGATCCCATTCATGAAGGTGTTAATTTAAAATACAGATCAAAAACGAGCTGATCATTAATTTCTTGTAACTGGAAACTTAAGTGAAATTTTAAAATTAGAAATTAAATAATTTCCTTTTTTATTATTTTATGTGCTCTACTACATAAATATTCTTTGAAAAGACCAATAGATAGGTATTTGTTTCCTGTATTTCAGCTACATCTAGAAATACTCTATTTAAATTTTGCTCTTCAGTTGTTCTGTTAAGCAAGGATAACAATTTCTACTATCATAATTTCATTAACAGGAACACCTGTAGCTACGTCTGACAAAAATATCCTTTATTTAAATACAAAATATAGGTAGACAGCTTATATTAAGTCATCGCAACTAATAACCACAAGCTGAGCAATTATTTTATTGAAACTAATGAGAATGATATATGATTAACTGTTAGCTTAAAAGTGTCAGGGTCAAAAGCATGAAAAATTGTCCAAGCTGGAAACGAAAGACAGTCGTCCACATGATGGCTGGGATTATCCTGCATCGGTTACCTCATGGGTCTCAGAGGAAGTTCTGTAGGTATTGCGAGTGTAATCACATCTTCCTGTTTGCTCATTCTTATCAGACTTTTTCCTTTCCCTAGCTCCTGTGAAAGCACCTATGCAAACATCCAAAGGATACCTAAACAGCTGCAAAAATATAAAGATGTTTGTCAATGTGTAAATTTTTGTCCACCAGCAGTCAGAGGTATGCTGCACAAACCTGCGGTCACTTATCACGGAGAACCCTCATAGAAGCTGGCTGCAATTAACTAACCAGGGAAAATTATTACATGAAACTGAAAATGGAAAAAAAATGTTTATAGTTTGTAACTCAGTTTTTCCTCTTTTCTTACGGAAAAAACTCAATAATTAACCAATAGGCCTCAAAAAAATGAGGATACTTCTAGTGCCACTTAAAAAATAACCATTTGGTATATCTATAAATGGAGTCACTCAGTACTTACAGGCTCAGGAAAGATTCCATATATGCTTTATGAGAAGGCATAAATTATAAATACAGGTAAGTATAAATAGACAGGTTTACTTCACATTTAAATATAGGCAATAAAATGGAATTTAAATTAAATAAGACTGACAGAACATTCATATAGCATTTGTTCCTGTGCTACTGAAGTTCAAGGAGTGTTTTGCCATGGCCTTTCAGGGACATAAACTTCAGTTCTCAGAAAAGAGGAAAAATGCTGGTGCTGCTTAATTACTATATGCTAAAAAAGACAGCCAATCTGTTGGTGGGAACACTGATAAGTACAAAGACGTACACGAAGAATCACACATGGAGAAATCACAAGCAGTTTTTCTAAGCAAATAAAATAAATGTACTTAAGCATGCTCTTTTTTTTTTCTCTTCTCTCTCTTTTTTTTTTTTTTTCCAGTTTGTTATTATGTTTGACTCTTGCAACATTTCCTTTGGAAAAAATACATTTGCATGGCTGGTCAACTTTCCGGGGCCCATGTCCACTTATGCTCTTGCAGTTGCTGCTCTATTTCAGGCAGAACACGCACCCTGGCAGCTGCAGCAGTACTATATGGACAGCACAGTTCCACTCGCCTCCTGTGTGCTAAGGTAAAACCTCACGACCTCTGCGGACTGAAACTTACCTCTTTATGTTTTTTTCATCTGTAACACACTTGAAGTTTATAGATGGCAGTTACCTAACAACAGCCTTCCTCGGGAATGCCACACAGGTGACCTGCAGTTTGGGCTCCACTTACTGTCCAGTTTCACCCAGTCTCTAGACTAGCTCTTCAATTCTTGGGTTTGTCTGTAAATTAAAACACAGCACGAACAATTCCAAGTTAGTACCGACCTCAGGCTGTGTGAGACTATACTGCGCAGAACAGTTCTCTGAGAACCACACCTGGATTTGAAAGTCTAAAATAAGATGTCTGAAATAAGAAGCCTGATTTCCGAATCATACAGCTTTGTCAATATATTTTGCTGATAGTTATTAGGAAGTAGCAATTACAACTGGAAAATCTAAATGTAAATACCAGTTCCGCTTCCATTATCTGTGCCTATTTTTAAAACATCTCCTGCAGGAGGTTTATGTGAGGGACATCAGACTGAACTCAGCAGGTGAAAAGGATCTGAAATTCAGACCACAGTGGCTTTTCTAAAAAGCAAAATCCCGCAACATCATAAAAAGCTGTAGCACAGGGCATCACTGAACACATTTTCTCAGACGCATACAGAAATGATAGAAAAGTATCTGTCCACAGGAAAATACAGTAAGTAGAACAATTTGAATATTGTGATTCACTGCTTCATTGGTTTTGCTCTTCAGAATTTTGATATTTTGCACTCCATTATGCTATATGTACTTTCAATATTAACATTTATTGGAACATTTTCATAGCACTTAGTTAGGATTTGTGGAAAAAATCCCAAACGTTATCTGAATGAAAATGGTTGCTTCTAAATAATCCACTTGCTTATATACTGTATGACCTAAAATGAATACTCATCATCATCATCATCATCATGGCTTGGCTTCACGAACGAAGATCTGGGACGGGCTTTTCCCACGCTCACTGCAAGCGATGAGTGCACCCTTCGAGGCTGCGTGGTGGATTTTTTAGGTGAGGCGCAGCATGCACGGAACTGGCTCCACCCTTTACACCTGAGGTTCATCTGCCAGGGCCTGGCAAGCTTGGACGGTGACAGCAAAGTCCTCAGGTCGTAGGTTTAGTTAGAGTGTCCTTCTCTTAGATGATGGAGCCTTACAAGGCTAAACGAGCTCCATCTGCCCGGGTCTGGAGTTAGAGTTGTCCTTCTCTTAGGATGGCTGCCCGAAGGCTAGTGAGCCCATCCTGCCCGTGGACACACTTTGTCTGACCCTTCAGTTGAGATCTGTCTGGCTTGGGAGACCCCACTGGAGGCACATGCCACCACCAGCACAGCTCTCAACCTCACAAGGGCACGCAAGCTCCTTCCCCACGACAAGGGGGTGCCCGTGAAAGAGTCGCTGCTCTACCTCCAGATATCACAGACCCGGGGCGGCTCGGGCCTGCCAAGAACGGGAGTCCTGGAGGGTAAGATGAATATTAGTTCAGATGAATATAGCATGTTTCCATTGGCATGTTGTAAAACACTGTGTTAAACTTCAGGAGGACAGCAAGTGGTCTAAAAGTAGAAATGTATCAAACTAAAAAATATGGTACAAAACACAGTATTTTGAAAATTCATTGGCAGTGTGAATAAAATTTGATTAAACCAGTAAGTTCTGCATGACGTGTAAATGGTATGGCACAGAAACTGAATGCTTTCTAATTCCCAAGAAAATTGCAGCACAAGAAGTTTTGTCAGGATGTAGAGACAATAAAACTAGGAAAAGTATTTGATCAATGTTCACGACTTGAATGACGGCGTTGAAGTATGGCCAGACTCAGGTCAGCAAGGATCAAGACCTGCCAGGAATAAAAGATTTCAAACCTCAGAGTTCTAACTAATGTAAGGCTTCACACTCAGAGACATGTTGTGCTGAGGCTGAATATCAAACTGTAACATCAGTTTGTTTCTGAAACGAAGATATTCTGTGCGCACAGAAGAGGGCTCATGAAAAGGGACCAAAACACCACGTGTCTAATTATACCAGCAAACTCATGAAATGTGCAAAATTAGAGGGAAGGGGCGGGGGAAAAAAATACTTCTTTTCCAGATGCAGCCTGAAGTGAAGTGAGACAAGTAAAAATCTATGTCTGTATGTAATGGTGCTGTTCTAAAATTGAAAAGATAAAGTGAACAATTACAGAGAACTATACCTTTTAAAGCCATTTTGGAAGGCAGATGAAACCAAAAGCAGAGTATCACATACTGATAAAAATTATTACCTCAAGGTAGTTGTTCACATGTATTTTTGCATCTGCTTAAGAGACAAAAATAAAGGTAGTGACCTGGCAGTAATGTCTTAATGAATTTTAAAGTCATAGACATAATGACTCTTAAGATAAAATACTATTTCTGTTAGTATGGGGATTATTTGGCTTAATTCATTTCGGGATGAAAGACATCAAACTACACAAGAATAAAATAAGTTGGGAGAAAAGGCTATGGAAGGATTTACAGTTGAAGAGAGATCATTTCACATGTGACAAAAATGTTCTTGAAATTCAATAATAATCAGGAAGCCATTAAACAAAACTAACATCAAGAACTATTTATGTTTTAAAATGAAGGGAAAGATTTTAAAAATAGGTTATCATTAATTATCTATTCAGAGACTCAACACAAAAGTTTCTAATTTGTACCAAGAACATGGGAGAATTGACAGCACAGACCCCAAATTAAATATGCAGTGATGATGACTGTTCAATGACCACCTCATGACAATCAGTCCAGGAACAGAGCCAGCTTTATTCAATAAAAACAAAATATAAACATGATAGAAGTAAAGACTTTAAGTTACAGGAAATATAAATAGCAGTATTCGAGTTCTTGCCCAGACTCTGCCCACCTTTCCACCTCCCCATGCCCTCCCAGCACTCAGCAGAAGAGAGAAGCAGGTTTTGTGCTGAAATACAGAGTGAAGACGAAGTCGATGTGGTGTTTGTATCCACGATCCAAGCAACACCTTCTCTACAAATAACTGAAATAAGGGTTCATTCACTTTATGTGGCTTTTCATCCTAATAAGCATTAATGCTTAACAGCTTTCAAATGCTGTAAAAAAACTGATTAATCCTCTGACACATTTGTGAAACAGCTTCTTACTTTACTGATGGAGAAAGCCTAACCTTGTTCAAATGACTTGCCCAAAGCCATGCAAATCAGTGACAAACCCAGCCTGAAAACCTGAGATCTTAATCATGTATTCAGCCGCCTGGGACATCTCACCAGTGTCACCATTCTCATGGTACATACTATTATACCATTCTCACCTGTGTATGAGTAGTATGGCACACACATTCAAGAAAGTGTTAAACAACAGGTTGGATGCAGCTTTGAGCAACATGATCTAGTGGAAGTATCCCTGCCCACGGCAGGGGGGTTGGAACTAGATGATCTTTAAGGTCCCTTCTGCCTCTTCTGAAACCATTTTGTCACTGCAATTCACCCACCACTACACTGGAAGAGAAAGCTTTGGATCTCAAAGTCTCTGTGGTATGGACTAGACCTGTGAAGGACTCTTGTCACTATTAACAAAATAGCAGTTACGGCTGCACCTTCTCTGCACCAGTGAATTAAGCATCACCCTGAACACACATGGGTTCTCAAGCCAGCTGGGAAGGACCAGCATATGCCTCCACAGAGGAGGTCTCTTGGTCTCCACAGCAGGGTGGCTGCACACAGGCCACCAGCTGGGAAGGGTGCCTGCTGTACCTCCACTGCCAAGCCACACCGAGTGGGTGGTAGGCTCGGGGGCACAGCATAAAGGTTCGCTGTGCCCTGGGTTCTGCAGACAATCGTATTCAAGCACCTGGGAACACTCATTTTATTTAGCTTAGATCAAAAAATTAACAGGTAGTTTTAACAGCAGCATTAATGAACGTGCAACAACGTACCTTTACCTGTCAGACCCAGTTTTGGCCTTTCTACAGTTCTGGTCTTTAAATTAGGTCAGAAAAATCATAATCTACCTGTGCTCTGACATGTCTATACTAGACCAAGGGTAAGGGATACCAGACCCAACAGCCAGCAGGGAAGAAGTCATGTATATTCCCAGCTTAACCATCCCTCAAACTGACTCTAAGGAACACGTAAACAGAATTTTCAGACACCATCCCATCAGCAGGGATGAAGAACCAATTATTGCAGCACCATTTATCACAGAATCACAGAATCATCTGGATTGGAAGAGACCTTTAAGATCATGGAGTCCAAACGTTCACCCTGCACTGACAGGGTCCCAAAGCCATGTCCCTCAGCACCACATCCACACGTCTGTTACACACTTCCAGGGATGGGGCCCCCCCCCCCCCCCTGGGCAGCCTGTTCACAACCCTCTCTTTTTTTTTTTTAAAAAAGGCATATTTGCAAATGCACAAGTATAAAGAAAAATACTGTTACAGTGGTTCTTTCATCCAAATATATTAACATAAATAAAGCCCCATGAAGGGCTGTATAACAGGAGTCACCTTGCCAGCCTTAAGAAAGAGGAAATGCAGGGTGATGCGTGCTACCCGCAGCGCCAAGCGACCCAGCACAGACAACTCTGCCTGCAAAGTGAACAGAAATGCTGTGTCAGGGGCAGAGATGCAACAGCTTGGCTGATCATACCAGAAACTCTCTTTCTGTGGAATCCTTGCCAAATTTAAAACAGCTCTCCCCAAAATAAATCTCCTGAAGGAGTGCTGTGGCCACATTACCCTCTGTTGTGGGAAATTCTTAGCACAGCTGTCCTAGTCCCCACGCACCCATACACATGCTGCTGCCCAGGAAGGCAGTTAGAAAAGCCTCATAAAGGGAGTCACAAAAATATTTACATTGCATTTCTATATTTAGGCATATCACTGCTGCAACAGCCAGGCTGTGTGAAAATAATTTTATTTAGAAATCCGTGGGGGAAAGCAAACAGCATTAAATAGAAACCCACAGAGACAGCAGGCTCTGACATTGTTTGAAATTACATCTGGAATACTGAAACCTGGTAATACAAAACCAAAGTTGTAAGAGATTGCCACTGAAACTGCAATTTAAACAGAAAAACGGCAGGGTATGAATGTGTTAAAATACTGCAACACAAGGTCTAGAGACAGCCTCTCCTTTCATTGGCTCTGGGCACAGTCCCAGAATCACTCCACCAATCTTAGTGGTGTATCTGGAAGGAAATCTCACCTTTAGAAGGCAAGATACAGAAGTTAATTTCAGCAGATAAAAAGAAGCTGGCTGGAAAGCTGTGAAAGTGGGAGCAGCAGTTCATTTTAGTGGCCTCAGGAAAAATTCACTTAATACTTTTGGGTAATGCAAAGCTTTGAAAACCTGAATGTTTAGATGCCTTCTAACTCTTGAGAGACATACAAGTGTCAACGTGCTGCTATTTGTCAGGACATTCAACATCGGGGGGGCGGGGGTCGGACGGGACAGAACGGAAATAAAATCAAAGATCTACACGTTACATTGTAATGTTTGTCACACAACGCCTTCTTGATCCTGATGTTGTCTTCATCGCAGAGGCACTGATGCGTGAAGGGAAGGTGATGTGCCAAGTAAACCCATTTATCAAAATTATTAATGATAAAGATAGGCTGGGGGGTACGTGTGTGTGAGTTGCAGGCTTGAATAACAAGAAAAAAAGTACAATTTCAGGAAAGTGCAGAATAAATACCTTTTCAGTCACGATGGTGTCACAACTCTTACCAGATAAACAGGATCCCGTAGACTCTAGAATGCATTTTTTTTATTTTTATTGCTAGCATATCATGTTTTTGCAGTAATACGCAAAGGAAAGGGTTCTTTTAAAGCCGATTCTTCTGAGAAAACCAACCAGACCCCGAAAGGAGCTTGGTCGCTCCGTGTAAAGATAGCCATGCGCAAAGGCGGCGGATCTTCCCAGGCCCTGCGGGTTCCTGCCCCGAGGTCCCCCTCACCAAACCCCACCAGAACAACGCCGCCGAGCTTCGCCTCTCCCGCAACGCCTCCTCCGGGAAGGCCCCACCTGCGGCTCGGGACTCACTCACCTGCCGCCCGACTGCACCACCGACCCTTTTTCCTGTATTTCCCCTTGGGAGGGTGAGGGGGACACCCAGCTCCCCCCAGCCCTAACGCCCCGGGGTGTCTCACACCGCCTAGACCCCACCCCGCCCTCTCCCAGCTGCCCACCCGCGCAC
>NW_010430877.1:0-8795 GCF_000710305.1 Buceros rhinoceros silvestris
AGGCTTAGTGGAGAACATCTGTCATTTTTCCTAGTGAATAATATGGTTCACAGTGCTTGTAGCTCTACATACATATACGACAGTGCTGAGATCAACATTATGTTTGCTTAGATACCATGGTGATTTACAGTCATATTCACCCCAGGATAACAAAACCAAACCAGGACAAAAAAAGTTTTAGGGGTGTTAAGGGTCGAAGTCCCGAGGTAACAACTCCTCGAATTCCTTAACGATCCCTTCTGCCTCGCTAGAGACAGAAGGAGTTTAAGGGGAAAAAAACAATTCACACCTCGGTCTGTGTTCGGGAAACTGAAACAAATTTTTAATAAACAATAAAACCACACAACTATACACTGCTATACATATGCACAAACAGAGAAAGGGAGAAAAAACGAAGAAGAGAGGACTGAGATAACCAGAGTTCTGTACAGTCCTGTTCCAGGTCAGTGCTCTGGGCAGACACCCAGCAGCGAGGTAAGAGTGAAGACTCTTGTGGTGGCTTCCCGGCAGAGAAAAAGTAAAGTTCTTTCCGTGGCGAGATGGAGAAGGTGGGGGAGAAAACTCTGCGCACAGCACAATTTAACAGCAGGAAAGCTCTTGGCATGAAACGACAGGGAGTTCGAATATTCTCACCCGAATTCAGACGGGACTCACGGCAATAACAGTTCACAGTCTGTGATCTTCAGCGATCTGGGGGTGCAGGCCCTCAGGTCTTGGCCTGGCATATTCACCCCAGGATAACAAAACCAAACCAGGACAAAAAAAGTTTTAGGGGTGTTAAGGGTCGAAGTCCCGAGGTAACAACTCCTCGAATTCCTTAACGATCCCTTCTGCCTCGCTAGAGACAGAAGGAGTTTAAGGGGAAAAAAACAATTCACACCTCGGTCTGCATTTGGGAAACTTTTTATTAAAACAAACTTTTAACAGACAACAAATCCACACAACTATACACTACTATATATATATATATGCATAACCTAGAACGGGGAAAAAAACTGAGAAGAGAGCACTCAGACAACCAGGTGCAGAGGGGGAGAGGAGAAAAAGTTCTTAACAGTCTTGTTCCAGGTCAGATCTCTTGGCAGGCACACAGGAATGAGGGGAGGCAGGCACACAGCAATGAGGGGAGAGTGAAAACCTTGCAGCTGCTTCTAGACAGAGAAAATTAAGTTCTTCTCATGGCGAGATGGCGGGGGAGAAGCCCCCGCGCAGCAAATTTAACAGCAGGAAATCTCCCTGCACGGAACAGCCGGGAGTCCAGATGTCTCACCCGATTTCAGACGAGACTCACGGCAGGAATAGTTCACAGTCTGTGATCCTCAGCGATCTGGGGGTGCAGGCCCTCAGGTCTTGGCCTGGTCGTTGGACAGGTCGGGCCTAGCTGGGCCTAGCTGGGCCTGGTCGTCAGCCAGCAGATTCGCGGCAGTGCTCCTCCGTGCAGCCGTCCGGAAGTCAGAGAGAGCGAGACACTCCCCAGCCTGCTGCTTTTAAAGACTCCAGACATAACGTTACGTTCACCTGACTCCCTTAACCAATTGAATGAGGAGTTATTGCACTGCATGAAATAATTCCTATTTGTCCATTTCCCAAAACAAGGAAGCTTCAGCCAAAACCAGAAAAAGGGGTTACAGCGGTGGCATATGAGGCAGGAAGAGAAACTTTTTTAGGATGAACTCTGCTATTCAGTTTGGAGTTTGGGTTTTGTATGGTTCGGTTTGGTTTGGTTTTATTTCCTCATGGTGTGCTTTTGGCTCATTCCTTTCTGAGAGGTGACCCTTTGAACAAGTAATTTTTTAAAAATTCTCTTTTAAATCACAAATAATTTTTTCAGCCATGAGAGAAATAGGCTGAGCATTAATGAAGACGTTGACTAAACCTGGATGCCGAAAGCTGTTTCAATCAAATCTGTGGATGGTTTTAAACTGAGCAGACCTCTGAATATCAAGGAGAAAAAAACCCAACAATAGCAAACCACCACAGAACAAAACAAAAAATCAACCCCCCCAAAAACCAAAGCCCCAACAACCACCCACAAAGAAATTAGCAGAAAGGAGAACAACAGGTGGAAATTTGGAAATGTGTTAGGATCTAAAAGTGAAGCCAGCATTCCGGGTCTTCAGAAACAGTCCCTTGATATTGAATTGACACATATAATCTACTTAATAAAAGTTATCTTGCTATACTAGCACACTGTCCCAGTCTGTTCCAGCCTTTGTATTTCACGTTCTTTTATTCTGAATTCTTATAGCTGGTAGTCAGTAAGAATGACATGGAAAAGGATTCTCCGAAGGTAGTGTGTAGACAGAAAATCAGATTTTTGTAGAAACATGAAAACTAAGGAACTCCATGTAACTTAAACTCAGATTTAATATTCCATACAGTTCTCTTTTAATTAATCATTGTCATTGTTTAACATGCCATATTAATGAAAGAATCTGAATGGTGTGGTGCATAGAACTTAATTGCCAAATTGACAGAAGTGAACAGAAGAGCTACAGGTATAGAAAAGCTCATTTTAAAAATAGTTAAGAAGTTAATCTCTCAGCATGACAGCAAGAGAGTGCCAACATGATTAGAATCAGCTACAGTAGTTTAGGAATTAATTGAAATAAGCATGAACAGTCAGAGCCATAAAAAATCTGCACACAAAAACCAGCCATGATAAATACTACTACTAAGATAACATCCAAGAGTTAAAATATACAAAAAATTAAACTGCAAGTTCAATTTCAGCTTAGCTTCTTGAATACAAATATATACACAACCTGTAACATACACGGTAGTAATCACTGCAATTGAGCTTTTGTAAAATTCTAATTATCTGTGTTTTGTTTAATCTCAAACAAATATGTTTAACAAAATTAAGTGAATCAGAAATACATTTTAGAATTATTGTTGGGCTTGGTTTGGCTAAGGAGCTGAAAACTTAGTTATTCACAAAGCTCCAAGAAACATATTCAGCCAATTCACCTAGCCAAAGAAGTGTTTTTGGTTTGACGCAATGCTGTTTTCTGCAGCGAAGTTGCTCTCCATTCCCCGTGTGTCACGTGAACTCAGATTTCTTCTAGGAAAACTGAATACACAGCCGCTCTCAGTACTTTTACCTCTAAAAAAGAAATTTTTTAATATGTCTGCTTTTCCATCCACAAGCACAACACATCTATGCAACTCTCTTTAAAAGTACTGGATATTTAAGTGCCTAAGGCAAAACCAGATGTGTTAAAACCAAAGTGTTAAAATTGGAGGTATTCCTGCAAGAATAACTTCAGCTTACGGTCTGAGTATTGTTTTTTCAGGTTGCAAACCGCTCCATTTGGGCCATTTCTGCATCTCCTGAAGATATAAATCTCAAAATATAATATGTTTCTTAAAATAAATAGAAACGTTGTTCCTAAAAATAATATGTGATGTTTCTTTCAGATGTGTAATTTTAAACAAATGAAGCCCGGTAGATTTCACAGCGTTGGTTACTTTGTAGTATCACATACTGATGAATAAGGAGATAGAAATTTATGTAGGCGTTTGGTTTCCTGGGTTTTGCCTACATGTTATTTTTTAATTAGGTACAGTGTTGGATTGTACTTTCACTACAAAAATGAACAAAAAGGCAGCCTTCTGAGAAAGTCCATACACCAAGAATTCCAGCAGCTAGGACATCTGCCAGCGTCACAAACTCAGAGTCAGTCTCCAAAACACCACGGCAGTGTTTTTCTGGTCTCACCCTAGTGAAAGCAAGACATGAAGAAAGACAAATGTGGCTGTGCTTGCAACCCAGGCAATACAAGGGGACTCTAAACAACTGGCTGGCAACCAGCTGTGGATTACTGGGCCCCAGAAATGTGGGTCCTCACTATCAGCTCCAAGGAAAAACTTTTCCTCCCATCATGATAGAGCCTGGCTGTGTAAGAACCCACCCAGGGCTGACAGGGCCCTGTGGAGATGGAGATGGGATGATGAACTTCAGGTTGTTGCACATGGGCTGACCCATGCCCTGGCAAAAAGCAGACTGAGGATACACTGGGTCCCAGATGACATCATTGTCTCATTGCTGCTTGCTGGCCTGCACTGTCTGCAGCATGACTCACTGTGCAGGTGGAAATCCCTGGCACAAACAACCGAAGCCTGGATTTCAAAAAGGCTCTACCTCTTTATCCAAAGTGAAAACATATTCAGTGTTTTAAAAGGAATTATACGTTATTTGCTGGGCAATATCCGGTGAATGTCAGTTAGTTCAGTAATGAAACCAAAGCTGTAGTCTTCAGAAAGCTTAGTAATCCATTACTGAGCTGTTACTGCTGGGGTTTTGGTTTTGGGGGTTTTTTTTGTTTGTTTTTTGTTTTTTGAAAGTCTGCTTTGTATCATAACAAGTTGTGTTATATTTCGCTTTTTTTTCTTCTTTTTTTTCCAGAAACATTGCAAAACTTCTAAAACAAGACCTTCCATCAGTTTGGTGATTATCTTTTTTGAAAATGAATCAGCCTTTATTTAATATTAATCTAAACCCATGTTACAGCCAGAAATTGTGTAAACCTTCAAGGATTTAATCATAATATATGCTCAGACACATTTTACCATCTCTTCAGACTAAATATTCATGTTTTAAATAATACTAGAGATATAAAACTTTTGGAAATCAAACATAAGGAAAGCACTGACAATTATTTGCTGAGACAGGAGTATGTTAAATGAAGAAAGAGCAAAGTGTGGGAGAGAAGAATTACGTGTAAAAATACCAGCTGGGAAACAAGAGAAAACTAATTCACTGCTGATATAAATAAAGGACAACAACTGATGTTATATGCAATGATAAATATGAGAACACAGTTAGTCTTCACCAGAAGAAAGCTGGTGGGGTCCTAAGTGAGTTGATGGGGGGCCGGGGGCGGGGGTGGGGTGTGCATCATGGGAGGAGACTGCCTCTGCTACTCTTGTGATTCCACAGTTAGCTATATACCCAGAGCAGCGGAGAAAATGTTTCATTTTCTTGTTTGCTTGCCAAATTAGTTTTCTGCTCTTTTGGGGAGCTGAATCAAATTATTCTGTGATCAGATAACTACCAGAGAGATGATAAAGTAAGGTAGGCAGGTAGGAGAGAAGGAAACAGGTCATGCACCTTTCATGGGAGAAGAGCTGATAGTTTAGCACAAATTACCTTACAAAAATATGCACTCAGGGATTTGCCCAAAAAAACCTCTTCACAGAAGAGACAGTCTACTTCTGACATGCCTAGACCAAGGAAGGGCAAGATTTGCACAAACATTTGTGTGCTTGAATTTTAAAAATTGCACAATTTTATATACTCTAGCTTTTTCCTTTTGATATCAGTAAAATATCTTCTGAAGACGATCTGTGACAGAAGAATACAGAATTAGCTACTACACAGTTTTCTATGAGCATTTTTGCCTTTCAAGTGGAACACGGACATTTGAATATGTTACCAAAACTTGCTGCAAATAAAAATACACTGTTAATTTTAAAGACTTTGTAAGTAGGACCACTTCTTTTATACTTTAAATACTTACTAGGGGCTGAGCAAAATAGTTTAGAATATTTTAATAATATGTTCATACTGTAAACCAGAACCAATGGGATAGCTGAATGTGTGCACTGGTCCCTGAAGAGGCAGCCTTTACTCTACTAGCAGCCTCTACCTAGGTAAGCAGCCTCCTCTATCAGCATTTACAAACTCCAGAGGTCTTCCTGAACTATGTTTATTTATGGCATTCTCAAACTAGTCTTAGATACTAAGTCACACAACTTGCGTTTGACTAAAAGCCCAGTTAAATCCACTAGTGTCCTTGAATGCCTGGAGCACAGATCTAGGTCAAAGGGTTTCTGCTGACTGCTATGAGCAGAAGTCAAGCTGCTACAGGTACAAAGACATTGCTGGAAAAGTGGAAAGGTGAGTGTAAAGAATGTGGAGCAAGGTGAAAGTGAGATCTGAAAAGGAGACAATTTTAGCTACTTTTTCAGGACTTCTTAAAATATATTTTAATTTGCATTGTTTCGGTGATCCTGTCAATTTGGGATTGTAAATGTGTCATGTCATAGAACAAGGATATTTTTTCCAATTGCAAACCATTTCATTCAGTGTTATTTTCTAGTAATGGTGTGAAATGTGAAAATAATTCCTCCATTTCAAGTAGAGAGTTCTTCGTTTCCTTCTTGTCAATTTGTAAATATTGAAATAGAATTTAAAGGAACCCTATTCCCAATCTGATTATTTAAAATTATGAAACAGCCCCTGCTGTAATGGTAATTATTTCTCACAGGCTTTTGTAGAAGGTAACTATTTTTAAACAGTTTCTAGAAAGTAAAAGCTTGTAAACTCTAAATTTAAGCTGTTTTTATAGGATTTCTAAGCAGTCAAATCTTTGTCTTCCTTTGCTAATTTGTCACAATTTGTAAGCTTGGTAATTTCTTAAGAGATGCATGTTTGCATCAAGACTCCACAAAACAAGATTTCTACTTAGAACTAAGAAATGCATGACTTTGTAATAAAAAATGAGCATGAAAATTTCATATGTAGCTATTGAAAAAATGCAGCTGAATATTTTGGAATTCTGTTCCTCTTCCCCAATTCAATGTCTTCACCAAGTGCCTAGTTCTGCTTGTAATAGTGTCAGTAAATATACTGCCATATGTTACTGAACATTATCTCCTTAATAATCCAGCAAAACAACTGGATCCAGGTATGTCTCTTACTAAAAGGTAGGACACATCTTCTGAGATTATTCCTTCCAGACTGCAGGGTACATATCTCTGAAATGGCAAGATTCACTTTTCAATTTCTCTTTAAGAAAGCAATCCATGACCTTCCTTCAGAACTGTCGTCACTGGTGTCTCTGGATCATTTTTACCTGTTTTTTAGCCGTAATATGTTGTAGTCCCCAGGGACATGGCATTTCTGAGAGATTACCCTGAAAATGCTGTCAGTAGCAGTTGGAACATGGAGGCACAGCTGAAACACTTTAAAACAAAAAGTGTGAGTATTGGTCAAAAGGTGGATACTTACCCAAGGAAAGATTTTAAACAAGCAGTTTTATATATAAATTATCTTACCTATCCCCACTGTTTTATTCCATTGTTAAGCAAATGTGCATTTTTTTTGGTATGCTTTTGACTGTTTTGCAAGCCAAGTGATGGACCGCTTGCTGCGGATTCAGTGCTTGATCTTTCAGAACCCAAAACCAGCAAATCCACATGGATCAAAGTAATGCCATGTCAGTTCAGATCTAGACTCAGGAAATGCACATTAACTCAAGAATTGCATCTGAACTAATAATCTCCAAGTCTCGACAGACTCCAGAACTGTAACATCTCTGCACTGCATCTGGATTTAACCTAGATTACATCTGACAGCTCAGTGCTTCTGCTTCATGTTGCTGTGTACTTTCCAGGCTAGGATCAGGACAGATGAAGCCCATATACAACACAAGATCTCACTGCCACAGTGTTGACAGTTTTTGTAGGCTTCATAAATCTTCCTCTCTTATTCTAGGTTAGGGGACTGTTCCTGTTCAGTTAAGCTTAACTTTTTTTTGTCTCTTGCCTGTGTATATCCCTTAATGATCATCTGAGTTGAAGTAACCCACCAAAATGAATATGCATGCAGAAGCAGACAGCATGTTCATTAAAATGAAAATGATATTCCCTTGTCTGTCATCACACAAATTTATTATTGTCATCATTATTTGTTTGCACTGATCCCCATTTACGGTAAAAAGCCCTCAACTTCTAAGAAACCAAAGATGTTTTCTCCGTTTTTCCACCATTCTCACTGAGGGAAGCTAATGCAGATGTAATTCATGGCAGAAAGATGGAAACTACCCATGTAACATAATTTGAGAAATATTTGAGAAACAGCATCATGTTGGCCTTCTAAAGCATTGTTTGTGGGTACTGATACATACAGGCTTGTCATTGTGGCTATACAGGACAGGCAGTTCTGTTACCCGAGGCTCAGCTGCGTTTTGAGAGCCCAAACTCTGTGTAACGCTGCACTAAAATGTACTTCTGTATTTATATTGTACTACTTGTGCTGCTGGAAGTGACTGTTTGCAATGTACAGTTTTCTTGTGACACTTCTATTTCATGCTCCACAATTTTATTTTTTCACAGAACACTGAAGATACAGAGAGTTCATTTAAGATGCTGAGTCAGCTCAATAACATTGATCAAAGGGTTTTCAGTCATACTTCGTTTTGGCAGCAAATTAACACAGGCACAAATTTGCTCTAGAACACTGTTGACATCTAATTGGACACAGACCAGTGACACTCTGGCTTCACGTCACTGTTTGAAAAGAACTGAAAGGCAGCAAACGCCACAAGTTGCTCAAGTTGCTCTCAGGGGAGACTCCGAGGGGTAAACGAAAGAAACTAAAGTGTTCAAGCTGGGAAATGAAAGGAGGATTTAATGCGCTACCTACAGCCATGGGCAAAGAAATCCGATTCAAAACAATGAAAACCACAAATCACCACTTAATTTAGGGTAGGACAGAATGAAAAGAGAGAACGGCGATCTTAAATGCATCAATACCTTCTCTCCATCTCCACCCCTCCCCCCATTGACTATGAACCCTTACATGCACTCCTCGCTGGAGGTGGGGGTGAAAATAGGAGCAGAGAAGGCGCAGTCCTTTTGACTTCCTGCACTGAAGTCCAAGCTGATTTTTGGGACAAACTTCCTCTGCAATGAGTAGCCTCTCTCACTCCCACAGCAGATGGTTCGGCACAGCCGTCTTCTATTCCGTGTGGGTAGGGGGTTGTGCATCCCACTGGCCAACGGCTCCC
>NW_010430877.1:9026-9637 GCF_000710305.1 Buceros rhinoceros silvestris
CTTTTCGTTCCACTCCTGCCCATAATCAACAACAGTAAAAAAAAGTCTGCTCGCTGCAAGGAAGATCTTTACTGTCCCTGAGTAGTGAAGAAAACTTCTTACTGCTGAGATGACTGCTTCAGGAGTTCTCTCCTCGTTCTTCTCTTTCTGAACCAAAAATCACATGCCAAAAGAAGCAACATGGTCATCTCTTTTTTATACAGTGTTATTCAAAGAGGCATCGATTGATGTGGCTTGGCTCCAAGGAGCAGGCACAAAATTGGAGCCGGGGCTGTGGTTCATAATGCCACTTCCTCTTCTCCCACACTACGTCCTTTAACTCCTGAACAAGGTGGGGGGCAGGCCCCCTCCTTCCCCTGGAGACAAAATCCTAAACCACAAGACTTCAACATCTGGAAAACTTTTCTGGTATGTATCACAGTTTCCTAGAGATGCAAAGACTTCAAGATAGCAAAAGGTTCCTCAATACTTTGGTATTGCAACACAGTCATTTAATGCCTTCATATATTTAATACAACATAAAGATGTGACAAGATAGTGTTCATAATCTTCTTTTTTTTCTCCTCCCTTGAAACTAATTGGAAAAATGACAGATGTTCTCCACTAAGCCT
>NW_010430878.1:0-2535 GCF_000710305.1 Buceros rhinoceros silvestris
TTCTGTGGGCCCAGGCTTTGGATTTGCCTGCTTCTGGTGGCAGCTAAGATCAAACCAGCCTCTATGGGTACACTATCTTTACAACCATTTTCCTTTGTCATCAGAACATCTGCCGTAAGAATAAACCAACGTGATGCTTCTGAACCCTTCAGAACTCCCCAGGTATCTGTATGGACGTGACATTTCCAGCTGCAACTACGCAGACACACCCTTAGGGATGCATGTGGATTACTGTGACATGGTTTTTCAAGGCCACAGTGGAAAAGAAAGAGGAAGAAAGGTTGTTCCACAGGAGGAACCAGAAGGGTTCTTGGGGCATCTTTTCCTCCGCTGCTAAACCTGTCATCTAGAGAATCCCTAAAGGCACGTCCAGGGTTTGGGCAGCAAAAGAGCAGGTTTCTGTGGGCCCAGGCTTTGGATTTGCCTGCCTCTGGTGGCAGCTAAGATCGAACCAGCCTCTACGGGTGCACTGTCTTTACAACCAGTTTCCTCTGTCATCGGGACATCTGCTGTAAGAATAAACCAACGTGATGCTTTTGAACCCTTCAGAACTCCTCGGGTATCTGTAGGAGGTGACATTTCCAGCTGCAACTGCGCAGACACACCCTTAGGGATGCATTTGGATTACTGTGACATGGTTTATCCGGAAATAACCGCACAAGAACAGCAGCCAGCTCGTGGGATCAGCGACACGTCTGAACCCTTCAGAACTCCCCAGGTATCTGTATGGACGTGACATTTCCAGCTGCAACTACGCAGACACACCCTTAGGGATGCATGTGGATTACTGTGACATGGTTTATCCTGAAAAAACTACACAAGAACATCAGCCAGCTCGTGGGATCAGCGACACGTATCTGGGAATTAAACACATCTGCTCTCGTGCCTCACCGAAGAAGAATCCCTGCAAAGTCTGCGTTAAAGATTCAAAGCATTCCCTGAGGTGTCTTTTATTTATTGAGATTTCTTTTGCGTTCCATTCAGCAAGGGAATTGGAAATCAGCAGGGACATGCCATTGCCTTTTAAACTAAAACAAAAACCCAAACGACATGGTGCTGGCGAACTCCGAGACTACTGCACTGCCACAGGAAAACATGAAGTTTTTCCAGAAATCTGTAACTGCCATTTGAAATGTTGAATATATGTGTTTAAACTCAGCCCTGTGCAGCTGGCTTACTTTCCCCTCTCGTGTCTGTGCACTAAGACACAGTGGTTTCCTCTGCCCACAGGAAACAGTAGCACCCTAATGACCAACTGTGTCTCCAAGATGTTTGGAAGGTGGGCAGGGGAAGATTATCTTAAAATAGCAGAGGGGAAAAAAAGAACAGCTCGAGTTTCATCATCTTGAAGAACTCTACAACTTAATTCCTAAATGAAAGAAAACCGTAACAGTCTCCGAGAGAGAATGTTTTACATCTGCAGGTTACAGATGACCACAGCATCGATATTATGGTCTCTTCTTCATCAGAGAATTTTAAAAACAGTTTTGACGAAACACTGGTAGAGATAATGAGGCTGATCCTGGCTTAGAGCAGGGGAACACACGATTTGGAGAGCCCTTGTGAGCCCTGTGTGCTCGGGTCCGTACCTGCCACCGAGGGCAGCAAGCGCCACACCAGCTTGGCCTGTTCCTGCACGAAACCCCGTATCTGGGAATGTGATTTCTTTAGTCGGACAACCATTAGAACCTGTAACAGTCTCCGAGAATGTTTTACATCTGCAGGTTACAGATGGCCACAGCATCGATATTATGGACTCTTCTTCATCAGAGAATTTTAAAAACAGTTTTGACGAAACACTGGTAGAGATAATGAGGCTGATCCTGGCTTAGAGCAGGGGAACACACGATTTGGAGAGCCCTTGTGAGCCCTGTGTGCTCGGGTCCGTATCTGGGAATGTGATTTCTTTAGTCGGACAACCATTAGAACCCGGCTTTTGTTCTGTTTGACGTGTTCTTTACATATAGTTTGTAAATCAATTATTTAATCTCCTGACTGTTTTTACAACAGGAAAAAGCGTACTGACTCTGTAAACACTGTGCACAGCCTGACTGGAACACGGACACTGTGAACCGTGTTGCTAGTGTTTCTTCTTGGACGTGCTCACGGTGCAAAAATACCACGAAACCCACGTCGGCTGTTAATGCCGCGTTCAGGAACGAGGCACCGAGCAGAGAGTGGAAACCGGGACGGGAGAACCGCAGGAGCGCGGGGGCTGCGGGGGAAGGCGCCGGTCGCGTTCCCTGCACGGTCCTGGCCGGCGGTGCGGCACACACCACGCAGGTCCTTCCCCGCCCTGTTTTCTGTAGTTCTGTGGGAGATTCCGGTTCAAACTCCGCGTTACCCCGTTCCCGCTCCCTCCCCCGCCCTCCCCTTCTCTTCCGTCGGCCTGAAATGACGAAGTACCTGCGATGATGATCACTCGGAGCTCTTTGCTTTTGACGTCGTGCAGCAGGTCCTCCCTGAGGGACTGCAGCATGGACAGGGACAGGGCGTTTCGTTTCCTGGGGTTGTTCAAGATAATGTTTCTGTAAA
>NW_010430879.1:0-1703 GCF_000710305.1 Buceros rhinoceros silvestris
CCCACACCCTGCTCAAAACCCCATAAAAACCAAACAGGTAACTGAATCCTTATTATATTTGTTTCACTTATATTTGATGTCTTCACTTACACTTATTGTGCTTTACTTCTCCTTGGATGAAACTACATTTATACCTTTTCAGGGGAAGTTCTGCAATTTTACTGCTTTATGAAATTTTTAAATTATAATAAAAGGGGAGCAAATAAAAAAAAGTGGGTAGGACAATTAATTCAATGTATAGAAAAATAAAGCAAAGATTCACCAAAAAATGTTTTGCATTTTTCAGAATTTCTAGCAAGCATACATGTGAAGTGCTGCAAGGTCAGATATTTAGGTATGATTAAAATATTAAAAGTCTCCATGAGATCCTTTAACTATTCTTCAAGGTGTACTTTATTTGAAAGTCTTACTTTATATCTTGATATTTGTTTTGAGAGAGCTTGTATCTTTCTCTTATGGTATCACTAATGATGTGTACAGTTTTTACAGCAAGCTTGGATTTGCAACACCTCCATTTTTCCCTAAACTGCAATGTGCCTTGGAAATGAACAGTTCACATATTAGTATATAAGAGTGAATAAAATTACTATTATCAGAACTTCTTGAGTGGTAAAATAACAGGTGACATTTACAGTCATATTTTGCTGTGACGAGATCTGTAAGGCATACATTTCATTGCTATGCGTGCATATACACACAGGTAGGCACACATGTATTTGTGATTTATGAATAACTGAAAGCATGATCATAATACTTTCTTTTCATGTTATGATCCATGAGTGTATTTGCAGAGGGCCTTACCCAAAGGCAACAAGGGATATAAATATCTGTACTAAATGCAAATTAGAAATATTACATTGGGTTTAATCTGTAAAGCACTGGTATTTTAGTAATAATAATACTACTAATAATACTAGTAAAGTTGTTGGGGTTTGGTTTTTTTTTTTTTACCACTATTGGTACTAGAATTAGATAGCACCTGGCAAGCGTATTACGTATATTTTACCATGATACACAGTTATTCTAATTCCTACTCATATGGGAAAAAATTTTAGCCAAAAAAAGCAATTTGATTTCTCCTGTCCTAAACTAGGCTTTGGAAGACAGGCTGCAACAGTTATTTACTGTACTTTCATTGAATTGTAATGTTTGACTACACGAAGCCTCAGTATAACCTGAGAGATCTTCAGGTGCCTGTATATATTAAATAACCATTTCTTTTGAGTATGTGCTGAAAGCTTGTCTTGGGTTAAGTTCACATGCTTCTATTTCTAAGCACTCACTTTTCTGGTGTTTAATCTGTTTTCTGCTATTGATTTGTTCTGGTCTTTTTTGGTTAAAGACTGGGTCTTTTAACAAATGTCAAGGTTTACATACCCTCTGTTTTGATAAGTAATGCAATATGTAAAATGCTTTGAATGAAATTCTTGGTGTCCAAGAAGAAAAGCTTAGTTAAACAGGTTATGATAGAAATTTTATGATGTATCGTAGACGTCATAGGGCATTTATCGATCCACCTAACATTGAGTGTCTGGAGATATAATTTATTTCAAAGTCCTTACCATATTGTATTACTTAAGAGCAAGTACAGGCTAAGAAGCCATAGAGAAAAAAGTCAACATTTTAATGAAAGTGACCAGAACGAATCCTTAGCAGCAAAGCGTTTACATCAATTTAATCGCTGTAAAGAAGGTAGGTTCAGC
>NW_010430879.1:1781-15858 GCF_000710305.1 Buceros rhinoceros silvestris
CAGCAGGTCTTTGAAAAAGGTAAATGCTACAATCTTAGAAAAGTTACTTTTTAATAATGTTACTTATGGCTATATTGAAGTCAGACAAATTTTTTGTTTAGTTGCATTTTTTACATCAAAACAAAATTTAATTTATTTTATTGCAATTTTACATTATATTTTTGTATTTCACACTTACAGTGAATAGCACTGAAAAGCTGTGGAGCACCTTATATGAAATCTCACATCATACATAAAGATATATCTCTTTTCCATATGGAGATTTGAAGAGAAAACGTATTATCATTACTATTTTATTTCTTGTAAAAAAATTATTCATTTTGTCTGTAAATCTCCTTGACTTGAAGTTGTTAGGACTAGAGACAAATCTTAAAGTTTTTATAGAAACAATGAAGTTAAATATCTTTATTTATCAAACACTGATGCTGTTCTAACCAGATCATGCTGACAATTACATACTCGAATAATCTGAATTCTAAAACATGACCCAGTCACATGAAGGAATTCAAATAGATAAGCATGTACAAGAATAAGTGTAAACAATTATTAATTGCCATTCTACACACTTAAAATAAACAACATAATAAACATAATGCTCCAAATATGTTCCTGCAACATAGCACATTTTCCTAACTACAGATAGGACTTTTAGCACCATTGGTTATTAAAGCTCTATGCTTCTCTTGCTTTTCAGCTCCTTATCTATTTATTTCCCCAATTTTGACCATTTAGGATGAAATTTTACATACTGAGTATCTGCCTTTGGCTAAACTTTTCTGAAAGGTCAGTCACTTCTAAGAAACTATGTGAAATGTTTATGTTGCTCCTTGCAGAGGGGACTTAAGTCTGCCAAGTAACAGAGCCTTGCTTTTAGGATCTGTCCAAATTTGGATCAAGTTACAGATTGAGGTTTGTATATGATCAGAGGCGAGGTTCTTCATTTTTCTGGCTATATCGTCTAGAATATCAGTCAGCATGGAAACGTGCTTTACCATGATGTTACACAGTGCTAAGCAAAACTGTCCCTAAGAATAATGTTGAAGCGAGGCCAAGGAACTGAAAAATCTGCTTGTTATATGGTCTTTGTGACAGGTGGAGCCTAGCTACAGGAACTATGGAGACGATAAGAACCAAAGCTCGTTTAGGAGGGAGACCTATAGATGGGAGAGGTGCAAGAAGTTGGAGGTGCAGAAACAAGAATTGTTCATAGAAAATAAAAGATTACTGAACACAAGTGTGAAAGAATCAGCAAGGAAAAAGTGACAAATTAGAAGGAAAAAAACAAGGAGAGAAAAATTGTCTTGGGAAAAAAAATCTACAGGTGCATCTTTGCCATCCAGTGCAACAGCTCTGTAGAAGTCAAACTACGATGACCCAAAAACTGTAGTGGGTCAGTGCTTTCTGTGCACTGACTTGAGAAATATTTTTGAAGCTACTTGACAAATATTCCACAGCAAAGGAAACCTAAAATTGTTATTTACTGATATCACATAACAGAAATCCTTGTGGGGGGTTTAATGGTTCCAAAGTTCCACGTGGGTGCCCAAGTTACATGTAAATCAATGTCTCAGAATGGATTTTCTCTTTTTTACTCATTGGTTTATCTTTAAAAGAACCCAAATCCCTCTCCCAAGAACCCTCAAACCCTACTAAAAGACTATCAGGCTGTAAAATTAAGCACTGAAAATTTAGGAAATTTAGTCTCTCTGTATCTGTTCTACATAGTTCTTGAATTATTTTCCTAATTCAAAACAAAGATGACAAAATTACATGAGATAACAGCATTTTTATTCACTAGCTTGCTAAACTAATGAAATAATGTTCTAAGTGCCTTTTAAAATCTGAATTTAGGTAATTTTCTAAATATGTAACCTCAAAGTTAATTAAGCAGCATCTTGTACATCATTCTGTAGTCTGTTCAAAAAAGATTAGGTGCTTGCTGTTTGATAGTTAACTAGAAAAGTATACATGCCTGTCTATGATCATTTCAAATGGTAAGGAAAGTATCTTTCAGCTGTGTTTAACAAACAGAAAAATGTTCTGATCCTGCAGAATATGTCAAATTTCCATGCATGAGTATTCTCATTATGCAACAATTATCCTTTCTTGGTCCAGATTTTCTTCTTCTTAATCACACTCACCACTAGTTGAATTTCTAAAACACTTGGGTATGAAAATCAGTGGAATTACATTGATGAGCCAGACACACATGTGTGTTTCCTTACATTTTTTTTAAAAAATGTAAGTTATTAAGATTGCTTACTGTAAAACCAGGGAAAATCAGATGTTATATTTGTGAATAGAAAAAAAAACAGTAAAAAATTGAAGTTTTTTGCACCATGTATTAGATACATGTATCATACTGAAACCTGGCCTGCTGGCTTAAAACAAGGATTTCACCTCAGAAAATCACTTTCACCTTTTACTGTTAATTTTTGAGAGATGTCTTCTTCTCAAGCAGATAATATTAAGATAAATAGCCCTCTGCACACATAAATGGTGACACCTATGCTGATTTACTTCACTTCTAAACACAGGATTTATATCTATACTGGAAAGAAATTCACGGTACATAACTGATTTTTCCTAATTTTATCATTATCAACTGTTTGTTGAATTTTTAACAACATTTCTTGAAGGTCTACTGTACTTCTATTTTTACTCAATACAACATCTCCCCAGTTAAGAAAAAACTAATCAGCTAGTGAATTTAAGAAATTCTGAAAGAACGAGAGTTAGACCTACATTGACGTCAATTATTGTCACCATTATCACCGCAGCAAGTTTGTGAACACCACCAAGCTGTGTGGTGTGGTCAACACAGTGGACGGAAGGGATGCCATCCAGGGGGACCTTGACAGGCTTGAGAGGTGGGCCCATGTGAACCTCATGAAACCCAAGTGCTGTGCATGGGTTGGGGCAATGCCAAGCACAGATACAGGCTGGGTGATCAGTGGTTGAGAGCAGTTCTGCAGAGAAGGACTCTGGAGTAGTGGTGGATGAAAAACTGAATATGAGCCAACAATGTGCACTCACAGTCCAGAAAGCCATTTGCATCCTAGGCTGCATGAGAAGGAGTATGGCCATCATGTCAAGGGAGGTGATTCTCTCCTGGTACTCCTATCTTATGAGATCCCACCTGGAGTACCGTGTTCAGCTCTGAGGCTCCCAGAGTAGGAAAGACATGGACCTGCTCAAGCAGGTCCAGACGAGGGCCATGATCAAGAAGCTGGAGCACCTCTTCTATGAGGACAGGCTGAAGAAATGGATCCTGGAAGACCTTATAGCAGTCTTCCAGTACTTAAAGGGGGCCTATAGAAAAGTGAGGTAAAGACTCTTTATCAGGGAGTGTAGTGGTAGAATGAGGGGTAATGATTTCAAAGTGAAAGAGAGTAGATTTAGATTAGATAGAAGGAAGAAATTCTTTACTGTGGGAGTGGTTAAGCACTGGAACAGGTTGCCCAGAAAGGCTGGAATGCTCCGTCCCTAGAAGTGTTAAAGGCCAGACTGGATGGGGTTTTGAGCAACCTCATCTAGTGGAAGGTGTCCCTGCCCATGGTAGGAGGGTTGGGACTAGATGATCTTTAAGGTTCCTTCCAATGCAAACCATTCTATGATTCTATATTTATCTTTATTTTGTGAATTAGTCATTCCACCATTTGTCATATCCCTTGATTTTGTCATCGTACTGTAACTAGTTTGTTATTTGCATGGCTGTACCTGTGTATATCCATCTGTAACATTACTTCTTCATTGACATGACAGCTTCCAAATAGTTTATCCAGTTCACAGATTAGGAGGAGCCTCCTTCCCTTTCGTAACAGTTAAACATAATGATGCTATAATCCTTTCATCAGCAGATGCATAAACAATACACGAGGATGGTATATATCAAGACTATTATTCCTGCAGATAGGAAAACTGATGTATATAGATTGAAAATGACATTCCTAATGTCAACTAATAGGCTAGCGACAGCATTGGAAAAACCCAAAACTCCTCAATTTGCAAATACCTTCATGTGGGTAAAATGTATCCTATCAGCACCATACACAGAAAAGTAAGTTTTAGTATCTAAGTCTGCACATGAACAAGTTCCATCGTGCTGTGTATTTTCACATATAGAACATCAAGTACAGTTCAGCATACTGAAGAATGTTTAAATATAAAAGTATTTTACCGATTTATTAATTTCTAATACAATGCCTTTTCTCACTGATTTAAAACAAAGCATCAACATCAGGTGAAAAAATTTGGATGTGACACAATTTTAAGATCATAAGCTTTATCTACCTGCACCATAGGTGAGCTCTTGTTTGGAAGTCAGGAAAGAATTTCAAATTCATATAGAGTTGTGCCACTGCTAAATTGCCCAACCTCTCTGCACAGCTTTTTTGCTTAGATACCATTCTATTCTGACATGTCTAAGGGTTTCCACACTGAGGCTATTTTGCATTCTTTCAGCCTATAACATAGGTTTAATCAGTCTCAAACTGTTTTCCTCTGACCATGTAAATCTATGCTATGCATTAACATATGGTGGATTGACATCTCTTTTTCTGAGGCATATTGTGTATTCTGGTAAGATGTACAGAGGTATTTGTGTGGAAAAAATATTATGTTGAAAGGATCTTCAAAACAATATTCATGCTTTTGTACTAGGTATCAAAGCCTGGTAAAATTTAATTACTTCAGAACTGCAGAACCGTTATATGTCTTCATTATCTAAGCACAAAAATATTAATACTACAGAATCATCTCACTATCTTTTATTGGGCAACATGCTTGTCCACTAACATTCATGTGGTCAATTAGATGTAGCTTACAGAAGAGACAGCTTTGTTTCTAAAATTGTAACAGCAGTTGTGATTTCTGAGGTATATCGGGTTCAGCATTTTGCTGCTGATAATAAGTAATCTGTACTGTAAATATCCTCTATCCACTTACAGCATTTCTACACATTTCTACGGAGAAAGCATAAACTTTACCATTATCTTCTAGGAAGACTTCTAAGCAGTTAATGCCAAGAAATTTAAGGGACTACTAAACAAGCACCTCCATATTTGAATGCCATGCTTCTAAGATCTTTCTTACTCAGTTTCTATAACATGGCAAACTTCTAATTCAGACTGCATTAAAGAAAAGAAAAAAAGAAGGAAAGAAAAAAAGACCACCAGAAACCCCTCAGTAAAATATGAGTAAAGGCATGGAGAGCTTAAAAATGAGATGTTTACTGCATACAGGGAGTTTACAAATCCTAAATGAAAGACAGCAGTTATGGAACTAGAAAACACAGACAATACCAATGCTAAGGAGGAAGAAGCAAGAAAGCAGGAAATTCTTTAAGAAGTGAAGCTATAACATTCGTCATTTAAAACAATGTTGAAGACTTTCTAAGGACTCTCATTAACAAAGAAAGGAAGGCAAAAAAAAATCGAGGTGGGGGGTCTGTCACAAGGAAAAAGAATTGAGAGAAAGACGTCAAAAGGAAAGTGAAATCAAAGTGGCTGTGTTTGGCTTTTTTTGGTTGTTGTTGTTGTTCGAAGTCTTTCCACTATAAGAAAGGCATTATTAAACTTCATTAATTCAATTTCAGTGACTAACAGAATGATAACGCTAGAATTTATCTGAAAAATGAAATTTATACACATTTTGCAGAGGAGATGACAGTATTTATGGGCTGTTTTATGAACTAGGGGTGATTAAAGAATGACAAAATTCAGGACTAAATTTTTAAATTTTTCTTCCTGGAAAGCAGTGTTTTACTGATATCAGAGGCTCCCTGATATCAGTAAAGATCAGGGAGATCTCTACTAGAAATCAGAAGAATTAAGAATTCTGGGCATTGTTTTAAATAACAATTAGAGACACAGCTCTCACCGGATTCCACTTTCAAATTCTGGTGCTTCTGGAAATGCCTGTCGAAAGATTGCCGTTCACAAGACACGAAGCACAATGAAAATTAAGTTTAAGAATTGCAGAGAAAGAAACCCACAAAATGGTGATGACAGGTAGACAACGTAAATAAATGTGTAGGAGACTCATCTAAAGGTCCAACACTGCTAGGCCAGAAACAGATTAGGATGATAGAATGGAGTTGATGATTGTCATAGCCTACTCACAAACTGGAAATTAGTAAAAACCAAACATCCTGTCCAGCTAGGTATAAAAAAAAAACCACTTCTAATTCTTGCAAAATATTTCTATGTCTATCTTGCAACTTACAGCTGATTACACTACCAGTGTTCAGGAAACTATTAAAAAATACAACCATCAATTAATACCAATATTTACGGAATCGATAAAAATACCAGTGAGTGTAGGACTGATATTTGAATCTGGCATAACTCTATAACCCACTAACCATCATGGCTCATGTATGAGTATTACAGAGAAATTATACACCAGGGAAAAAGATCTTTTTTTCCTCTCCTTTTTTACAAAAACATGTAAAACCGAAAGGCAGTAAACATTATCAGCAAAAGGTCATTCTAACACATCTACTTTTCCAACTTACTGGCACCAGGTACCACAGAGATTAAGATCTTAGCATTAACTAGACAAAAATGGACAAAAAAACCCAGCTTGAGAAGTAGAAAAGAAAAATTAGTTACCAGGATGCATAAAGAAATACCTATGATTTCTGGAAGGAATATAAAGTAGTATGTTTGAGAACATAAAATACTGGCCATCAACAGAGGCAAGGTCTTAAACTGGACAGATAACTAATAAGTCTAACTGAACAATTGCTCCTCTTTCTTTAGGTTATAAATTTTTTTTACTCTTTTTTTTTTAAAAAAAAAAAACCACTGGGTGAGTTAAAGACACAATTTCCCCTTTGAACATGAAACATAGAACCACATCAAATACTTTAGTATACAGATGCTTGCCTTAAACTGAGATATACTACGTCCACAGTATTTCATTTATTTCTTAATTAATTTTATTTTGTCAAGAAATAGAATTAAGGTAGTTTAGGATTAATCTACCCTATCCATTTTTTTTTCTGAAAAAAATAGTAAATTTGGGTGATAAAACCTTTAAAATTCTTTAACCAGGAGTTCTAAGAACCTACCTTCAGAAAATAAGATCTACAAAAAGTACACCAAACTTGGGCATTTCCCCAAAATATCTCTGAAAATCTTGACTTAGCTTGTCTAAAAGCCCTCTGTATTGAAGGATAATAATTTTGAAGCATTGTGTGTTTTGGCTTTACTAAACCATGAGCATTCATGTACAGTCATGTCCCTGTAGCATATAAAATGCATTTTATTTCAGTATCATATATATTTGAGGGTTTTTAAAGTAAATACACCTAAAAACCTATTTATTGATTTCAGCCTAGAAGATCTCAACAATTTCTTGATACTATTATTGAATTACAAATTCTTTACAAGAAACATATATGATACCCCCAACTAATACCTCTGACACATACTAACATCATCTCAGTTGTATGGCACAATTTGCCGAAGACTTCCTACCAATAATTAAAAATAATTCTGAGCAACAACCAAGATTACGGATGTTGCAAAGTCAAATATTTTATTAATTAAAGCTTGTCAAGCCGTTGAGGTTGAATTCAAGCCACTGAGAAAATGGTACAAGAACTTGATTTAACAATTTGTTCAAATGGCAGCACCTTTAAGTCACAGCATCTTTTGTATGTTCTGTAACACAAGTGTAGCTAACTCAAAAGGAATATGTGTACTAAATCACTAAATTAGTTTCTAGGCTTCCACCTTAAATATTTCAGAAAGCAAAACCAAGAGAGACAATACGAAAGAAAGTATATTATAATGAATACATTATAAATAAAAGTAAATTTCTAATGTTTTCAGAATAAGGATTAGCCACAGGGCTGATTCCTTCTGATCTTTGAAAAGCAACACAAACTAATATAATAAATAGTTTGGCAAAACAAACTAATATAATAAGCATGTTGATATACTGCATATGCATTGTACAAAGATAATAGTAATGTCTGATTTTATATATAATTGCATCACAGATCCACACTGAAAAAAATTATGTAGATGCACATGCAGAAATGTATATAGAAAAAATAAGACCTTTTTTCCTTAGTTGTTGGATTACTGGACTACTGAAAGGAGAATGAATACGCAATTGTGCTGTAGTAGATGGGTATTTTATGAAAACACGTATATATTACTAGACACCGTAAAGCATCTGTCTCTCACACTTATAACTCTGCCAGTTCATTGCTCTTTCCTGCTCCCTTCATAGTCTCTTCTTTTTCAAGGTATAATACAACGACACTTTTTTTCTTCACAGTTCCCAAGCTCCTAACACAGGCAAGTTCTACATGCCTATCTTCATCAAAAGAGCTTATTTAATTTTCTGGATGGAAGTATAGTGTAGGTTACAACCTAGACAGCAGTCACAGATTCGTAAGAATGCAGAAAATACTATTTAACTCAATTATTCCAGATATGAATATAAGTATAATTACAATTTTGCCATTGTCATCAGTAGCTTAGACTTAAACCCAAATTCAGTATCTCAGCAATTGGAATCTCATCTAATTTAAATGGTGGGGCTTCATCACTAGCCAATGGAGAGAAACAGGAAAACTCAGGACACAACTCATTATTTTCTAGGATGGCAGGCAGAGAGAAAGATTCATATTCTTTCTCTATGGATGCAGTTAATTTAGACTAGGATGATTAATTTTATCTAACCTAATTTTAGGAATGTAAATCAAATGAATAAACATGGACAAATTGTACTCACTGTTATGTTTTGCCCATGGTTTATTAATATAATGTAAACAAATCTTTATTTCAAAACCTTTCCAAAGTGTGCCAGAAAACTAGAGATATCAAGTATTTGTACGTTTTCCTTGAATTTTAATTTATTTTCCATTGAAAGTGAAAAGTCAGCATATATGAAAACATAAATCAAAAAAGCAAACCCAGTAATTAAATATAATTTATGAAAAAATCTGATTTCAATTTTGACATAAAACATTTCAAGAGACTTCACTACTTGAACAGTTTTAGGAGTTTAAATAACTTTGCCAAAGTTATTTAATATACTGCTTACATTTCCTGCAGCGAACATTTTTTGAGTTTCAACTTTTATTTATTTGAAAGAGACATTGTACACAAATGAAAATACATAGTATGCCATATTAGTAGAAATATATTAACATTTTCTTCAGTTGTATTACACAAATAAAACCATGAAACTGCTACCATTTTATGACTTTCAAGTATTTTCTCATTTTTTTCTATATATAGTCTATTTTTAAAATTTACATGATATTAGAGTGATAAAAATATAAGGCTTTAAAAGCATCCTCTGCCACTGAGCTATAGTAAGTTCTGTGAGATGCATATACTACATCACAATTCTAATCAACAGGACAGAAATCTGTGGGTTGACTAGGGTATGTGTTGTGGTATTCAGTTAACTAAATGTGTATTTTTCAAACCTCTTTTGGAAAAAAGAAAGGAAAAACATAAAAACGCACTCTGTTGTACAATTTAGAAAGAAGAAAATCTTTTAAGAAGACATCAGAAGTCATCTTCTCATCAGAAGACATAGCACACATCACAGGGAACTTCCTGAGGAAATTCTATTGATATTAATGATGCAGTTTTTAAACAGAACTGTAGAAAACGTATGAAAAGGTTTTAGGTGAAGAAAGAAATGGAAAGATAAGCAGCATGAGTTACTAGGGATTCCAGGCATGCTCAGTTCCACCTAGCATTTTAAAGCGGTCTTTAAAACCCATATTGAAAAAAACCCGTAACTTACTTGAAGATCTTGCTGAGTGTCTGTGTGGCTGCTTATTTTTTTCTCTGTTCTCAGTCAAAGCACTTCCACTGGCCATGGAAACAAGGTCTAAATCCGTGTCTTCTCTGCTTACAGGGCTTGCCTGGAAGCAGTGGGAGAGAATGTACACAATCATGAAACAAAATATAACATTTTCTGAATGCAGCTCACATTACCCCAAATAAACAAACAGGATCTGTCAAACAACCTTCTTCAAAATGATACCACAATCCTTTATTGTTGCCCAGGCTGAACAAATGCACTATGTCAAAGCATTTTTGTAAATAAGAGGCGATCTTAAAATTGTGGTTTGTGATCTGAGTCAGTGCAACAACAAAAGAAAACATTTTAGTACAGTAATTTTGAAGAAAATCAATCTTGCAGATGGCTGATGAAACCTTAAACAGCTTAAGATCATTTACTGACCAGTCTATAATTTAAGTTATAGTTGAATGTCACAGATGTCATACTGGATTATTTTCTGCAATATTTATGTTTTATCCAGGACACGTATCAGTTCAATCAGTCAAGGGCCCAGTAAGTAACTTAATCTTTTAGCTTTTTGCTAATTAACCATAAACATCAGACAGCATTTTAATTATACTTTAGGTTAGAGTATTATATTAATTATAAACTTCTAACATTCTGTTGTTGTTCCCTTTGGCATGAAGCATGTTACCTGCACATAAATATGGCAAAATAGAAATTAAAATCATATTTCATTTTAGTAACGGGTCCTTGATTTGGGAACATGTAGGGCAAAGGTTAAAAACACCAACCTGCAAGATACTACACACCGTAAATGGTAGATTGTTCATTTTTTCATTTTGCAGAAATGCCTTCACATTAATGCAACAAGAATTGCCTTTCTTTGAAACGAAAAGCTGTTCAACACTGAAAGCAGCCATCTAACTGTGCTGCTGACTAGATACCGAGGGGCACTAACAACAACAGCGAAAACTCAGGCATGGTGGAAGAGCAATCTACAAATCCCAGTAGTCAGTAGTCAGTCAGTAATCCCAGTAGCCATGTAGTCAGTCAGCTGAATGTACTGAACATAAGAACAAACTCTTCTCATCTCTGGACCTTCAGAAGTGGAGTGCAGAAGGCAGATTAAGTCCTTCCTCTATCTGGGCTGAAAGGCCCCAAATCCTTTCAGAAGTTAGGTATCTAACCGAGTCCATTTTTTATAAAAACAAACAACAAAAAGGGACAGACTATGCTAGTGGTAATGTCACCAAACTTTTGCATACTATCATAGTAGCTAGACTGCTCGACCAGGAATCAAGAGACTGGGTCTCAACTCCTTCCTCAGGAGGTTGAAGCCTGCAGTTGCCTTTTTCTCAGGAAAATGCTGTTACTATAAAGTTCTGGAGAGACGATCTCCAGATTTCCTGTTCAAGCTAGCTCACTGTACCAAGAGCAGCATTGCACCAATGCAGACAGGCTTTGTAGTCCAGTCTAACTTGGAGAACTCAGATGAAATGGAGACCTGTTTCATTTCTTTGTCTTTACTCAGTCACTGTTTAATGTAAAATTCACTAAAAAGTTCATGCATTTTCAAACCGACAACTCCAAAGATACAGAGATTTTACACTCTTCCTCAGTGACTGCGTACTCTTTGTGTCAGCACAGAAAGTTTGTCCCTTGTTTTCTGATACTTGCCTTTTATGTTTATTGATCATGATTTTAAAGTTTTGGTTTATATAGCAGTCTGTATTATTGCTGCTAACATCAATATTTTATTTTCTCTTCCATAGCAGTTTTGCAAAACTTTGAAAAGAGTAACAGTTTTATCTGTTTATGGTTTTGGCTTTAGTATTTATAGCCTTTTTTTTGTACAGTCCTTTGTACTTTTTTGTACAGTACTGCTCTGTTACAGTATTTTTTTGCCTTAATATTTAACAGTCACTTGAAGCTTGTGAGAGCTCCGTATGTTCAAAATCTTTAAATAGAGAGCTTTTAGTCTTTCCTTAGGAGAAATAATGCAAACATTGTGAAGCTCAGAGAGATTCAAACCAATGGAATTCATCATTCTTATTTCCACGTAACCTGTTTCAACACACAGCAGAAGTTTTCTAATGTCCCAATTCCCAAAGACCCACGAGGCCACAGCATTTCAAACAACTAACCTTTCCATGGAATTATTACCCAATCCCTATCATCATAGAATCTTAGGCTTCATCATTTTGTACACAATAGTCAGTGTTACATGCTGGATTGTAATAGTCTCTCTGATGTAAAATATTTTTATTTTCTTTCAAATCTTTTTGAATGTTTTCACCCAATTAGAGTCAGAAAAATATTTAAGGTTGTATTAATCACTGGAGCAAACTTAATTTCAGGTTTGTAAAGAAACTGTTTGAAAGTCCTCTGAAGCTAATTAAAACCTTTCCTCTTACAGTTACAGCTTAAAACCAAAAATTTGGAAGACATTTAAGATACTGGTACACTTTGTCACAGAGTTCAGTATAGGACTTCCATCTGTAGTGATCACCATATTTAACTTTTGGGATTTATTGCCCTATGTTTTATTACTACAAACCTTTTATTCTTTAATTAATTGGAAATTAATTCCCATTAGGAAGAATCTTTGACTTGAATACAGCTCTGCATTGGAATATTTGTCTAGTCCAATGTTAAATTATCAAGAAATCTGGTAACCTTCTGAGGTAAAAAGTGCTTTTAAATTCAAGCTGTATCTTAGTGATTTGTAGATACTGATTAACAGTGAAGTGCTTAACCATGTAGGTAACTTAAACTACACACAAAGATGAATAAGGAAGACTATCCTACTTGTCATTCAGCAAAATCATATTAATATCAAGTGCCCGGTTTAAACTGTAAGTCAGCACGCCTTCCAAAGCACTTATGTAGTAGTAGCAGGAAGCAAAATAATCAGAACAAGCAAGATTAACATAATAAGGTCTTAGATTTACTGCAGGTTATCACATAGGGTTTATTCCTCAATGAGAAGGACTGAGACTTTACTGTTAATATGCGACCATTTAAATGCTATTTTACACGCATGAAAAAGAATGCCTAAATTCTTGGAGTGTGCACACAAGTATGACTTAGAAAGATACATTAATCCATTGTTTTCAGAATGCAGGCTTATAGAACACATACAAATTAGAGATTTACTACACACCAGAAAACTTCACAATCAAGCACACGACATATGAATAAACTAGTGGACATGCCCAGCAATACTTTCCTTTCCTAATCATCTCCTTGGTTTTTTTAAGGTATATTTCCCTCTTTCTTTTAGTTTACCAGAACTTTTTGTAGTTTTTTATAATAATTGCAGCTAAGTGTTAAGTTCGTTTTTGTAACAATTTTAGAGCTTTTAACTGAGTTACTGTGCAAAAGTATTATGAGTATGTGCATGTTTCAACCTTTGAAAGTTAAAAGAACTCACATAAATTTTAAAACCATAATTCTCCAGCTGTCTACATGTACAAACCACATCATTATTTCATTGCCTATATAGTACTGATTTCTGCATTAGAGATACATTTTATTCCTTTTTCTATTTTTTTACTTTCTATTACATATTTCTCTGTATTTCATTCATGTGGAACAGCTATGTAATTATGTGGCACAGGCTGTGACAATCCCATAATGTTGCCAGTTATGTGGGCACACCACATAATACTGTTGTGGGATTGCAGCAGTATTTTGTGGATAGAACTGCTTACTGTAAATAAGATACAATCTACCTATGTGCACATATGCTTACTGATTATTACATAATGTGTAATTTAGATAACATTATTAGATTATGATTTGCACAAATTAGAGAAATTACTGTTTTAGACTTTAGCCAACAAATAATTATTAGTGCTGCTGCAACCAAAACCCATTAAAACAGTCTCCTGGTTCATGATTTCAGGCAGTAAATTTTAACAGGAAAATAAGAATTGGATATGCTTCCCTCCAGAAAAAAAAAATCTCTGACAAAATCTGGCTTAATGAAAACAGTAATAGTAACATTGAAGTCTTAAAAGCATTTTTTCAGCAGTGAATTTTAGAAGAGTTTATGGAAGTTTTTCCAAAACATGCATATTGCATAGGTAGTGAAGATGTGGAAAACAGAACTTCGAAAGGGTCAAGACTGTTCTGAGTACAGAATGAGACACTGACACATCATCTAACATGAAAATACTTTTTATGAAACATTTTACGTTATGTATATGGATATAAGATACAAATTCTGTATAATTGTAATGTTTTGCTCCATTTTTTTAGCATCACATAATTATACCAGCAGGAA
>NW_010430879.1:15930-16911 GCF_000710305.1 Buceros rhinoceros silvestris
GAATATTGCCAATTTGGCAATAAAATATAAAGTGTATATATACATATATATATACACACACACAGTATAAATTTGCTTGTAGGCATCATAACATGCTCACTACCAGAGGAAATTCTGTGTATCTATCTCTGACATTGAATCTTTACATTTTGTAAATCTTCAGATTGTTACATTGCTCATACTTCCACTCCTGCCAACCTACAGAACTAACCATTTCAGAAAATATTTTTTTTTTTTAAATGCTGCAGAGAAAAGAACAAACTGAAAAGATTGGTGAGCACTTCATGATGTAAAAAATACAGAAAAGAAATTGTAGGAATAACTCTGATTTTATACGCTGGTTTTAGTAATCATATCATAATCATATCATAATCATATTCAAGTCCAGCTTACCGTCTTTTAATAAATGGCACTGTGGGCATGTTAGAATGACTTAGGTATGGGACTTACAGAATTTAAGAACATTTAAACTTGCCCAATTGACAAGAATACATGTTTTCAGTCAATAATGTAATTGGTGCTGAACTGTATTAAATTTTTTTAAAACATTTTTTAAAAGGTCAATTTAGAAGCCTTAAAAAACACACAATAGCATTTGATATCTTAAAAACAAAACTAGTATCAGATTATGAAACTAGAACCCTCTGTACACATATGGGTTCTTGTGCTCTAATGTTT
Source organism: Buceros rhinoceros silvestris (assembly GCF_000710305.1). Taxonomy (NCBI): domain Eukaryota; kingdom Metazoa; phylum Chordata; class Aves; order Bucerotiformes; family Bucerotidae; genus Buceros; species Buceros rhinoceros. The sequence goes on from NW_010430879.1 coordinate 16,609, forward strand.
TCTTCTGATCTCCATCAATGGGTGACTTGATTGCCAAATAGAAACAACATTAAATAATTATATTCAATAATAGAAAATCTCCTGGTTGTTTTTACACCAAGTATGCATTTGGAAACACCATCAAGGCATAGTCAAGTTCTGCAAAATCCCACAAGGAAACAAGCTCTCACCACAAGTTGTACTCGTCTACTGTCACGTATCGGAGGATCTAAGTCAGGCAAAAAACGACAGCTGGGAAAAACATAGAACAGAAATTTCAGTGAGTCCCACTGTATTGAGTTCACTAAAATACCTGCTCAGAAC
>NW_010430879.1:17076-22076 GCF_000710305.1 Buceros rhinoceros silvestris
AAAATAATTCCATGGTTAAGACATATTGGAGTCATTAATATTAATTTATAATAAATTATCAGAGTAATTAATATTAAAGATCTTGTACTTAAGATTAAAATCAATAAATAATTATGAATTAATAGTTTATTCCAGTGATAGAATACTGATTTAAAAATATAGATGTCAACAAATGCACCCACGCATGAATTTTTGCATGTACTGACATAAGTTATACCCAAATCAGTTGCCATATTACTTTATGTAGGAATAAAATTGTTTTCAGTTACGTATATGTATCAGCTGCCCTAAACAGTCTAGCAGTGATGTTCCAATGCAGATCAGTGGGAATTCTGCCACATTCAGAAATGGTATCATAACCTTAAAAAACGTCAGTAGAATTACAAGTATATAGCACACACCTGCAGAGGTAACATAATAACATTTTAAAAAAATATATAAATTTCTCTGTTTTCTTACTTTCAAACACCATTACATGTTCCCTTCCACTGCCTTCATTCAAATTAGAAGTTACAGCCGTTATCTTAAACAAACACTTGGAGCGTTTCACTATTAGGGAACATGACTGGCAGATAAATATTTTCTAAGGAATATGTGCTGCATATACTTCCTACAGTCATTGATACCATTTAGAAACATGGAATATTTTTCCATATAAATCATAAAAATATGCAGTCCATTTCATTAGCAATGAAATACATTTTTAATGAAAATAAAGTTAAAATGCTTACACTAAATTCATTGCTTGCCTACTGACACCTTGTTTGGTTTTATTAGAGGTGCTTGGCATTGTGTCTACAAATGACTTCACTAAGATATCAATGGTTTATACTGAATTTTGACCAAAATATACTTACTATATTTTCATGTTAGTTTAGGGAATGAGATTAATCTTTTCTTTAATCGTATTGATATTTTACCTGCTTAATAACTGAAATTAAATATAGAAGGAACATGTTTACATTTTACTAAAGTATACTATGACAACATAAAAGTTGGGTTTATGCTTTAAAGACAAAATATAAATACATACTATCTAGTTTTTACTTCCTTAATCAAATCTAACAATATAGGTAACATTACAGTTGATCTAATTACATGAAACTATAATATATACCAATAAAGTTATATGACAAATAAGGACTTTTTTCTGCACTCTTTACAATATAAAAAACACTGCATTGCTAGCATAAAGCTATGCAGGTGTTTATCGTAAGATTCTTCACTGTTTATCATTTCATTATCACTGCGGAAGAAGTACCTGTACAATGACTACTAAGCCAATTCTAAAGAGTACCACGTTTGGGACCCGGAAACACGGTGTACTCTCTGCTAGCTACAAAGTCATGTTTGTTTTAGAACTATTAACCTAGGGTTTCACTTTACAAGATAAATTTAAATAAATAAAAAAATCTAATTTAACAGCAATGACCTCACCACATCATATTTTCAGAACTGGTTGTTTCATAATCCAAAAACTGCGTATGAAGCCATTGGTATGTAAAATCTTTTCTCCTTTGTAATTTCTCTTCTAAAGCAGTATCCAGCTGAGAAAATTCTTCTTTTTTACCTGGGGAGGAAAAAGATACTCCTGTCTTTCATTACTATTTTAAAACAGAGTTTTTTAAAGATTCCCCAGATAAACTTTGAGTGTATTACCTTCTACAAAAGAAAAAAGACAATTACTTCATTTTCTTGCAGAGTCCAACTAACTTGAATTTCTTCAGAAATATTTAAGAAATACTTTTAAATTAATCTTTAAATGTATGGTTTATTTTCTCTTTTGGGATTACATATTTGCCTCCTGAATAAATTTATTTTTATTGGGAAATAAGATTCTTCTTTATTCTGAAATACATATATAAATATATATTATAGATAAATTGTTTGTCATAGCATCTGTGAACATTGCTTATTGTGCTATCTCTATGATTAAAAATACACATTTGTTTATATTTACAATTCTAAATTACAGTACAAAAAAATCACCATTCTATGCAAGAGTGGACACATGGCAATATTACTCCTCTGATCCTTTATTGATATGACTTATTGCATTTTAATAGCAATTTCTGATACTGGATTTCAAAGCAATTGCATACATTATATTATTTGTCACAAATTACTACCTACTTTTCGATCACAAAATCCACCCAAAGATACAGAACAAAATAGTGACATAATGGAAAAAAGCTGTACAATTCTGGAGATCCTTCAGTTTTTGAGACCATTCTGCTGAATACAAGATACGTTTGGAACCATAAGGGAGAGGACAGCAGAACTGGAAGAGCCTGCAGAGGAAGCAATATTGTTGCATGGAGACATTGATGAATTAGAATAACTTTGTATCTTCTGTCCTTATACATCAACTTTGTAAGTTATGTCTTTTTGGCACCTTCAAATCAGGAGTTCTATGAAACACCAGAAATTATTTTCTTTTTTGTATAAAAGATTTTTGCTGTTCTGTTTGATGTCATTTCAGATGTCACTGGGTTATCCTCCCGCTTGCTGATTATTCCTTTTTTCCTTTCAAAGATTTTTCTTTGTCTTGGTCATAGGTGAATTCCGCAGCTACTAGAAGTTGTTTAATAAATTGTAGGAGTGAACCAGCAAAGAATGTAGGTCCCTTCACCTTGTGTGAATTCCATTTGCCCATTATGAATGATTTAACTATCAATAACTGTAAAGGGGCAGGGCAGAAGATGTCAAACCTGCCTTTGAGGTGGTTTCCTCACACTATGCATTTTAAGCCTCAGTTTTCATACACGTTTTGACAACATAAAGTGATGTTACAGGCTATTCACCAACTCACCTTTTAAGAGGTTTCCTACATTACCTCTAGTAATTTTTAAACTCTTCCTCTACAAAAATTACAATTTACTTTGCATACGTTGCAAAATGTAGTTCCTCGCTTGTATTTTACTTGGCTTTGCAGTGAGCTCTTTGCTTTCCTCTTGTAGCTTTAAGGGAATATTGTTAAAGTGTCATAGTTTCTTATTTCATAATCTGAAATACAAATGTCTTTTGGTTGTGCTCTCCATTTGTCATGGTACAGAGAATCTCTATTCAATCCAAATCCATTCCTTACACTGAATGAGTTCAATTGCCAAACCCATAATTAGCCTATTAAAATTAGGCGAGGTCCTGGTCCAAATTATGAAGTCATATGTCTTGATAGCAACTCACAGACTAGAATTTAGGCTGAAAAGTTTATCCTCAGTTGATACAAAGAACTCTCATTTACCTCCTTAAGAAGAGAGAAAATGAGAAGCTTGGATGGACAGTCACTGTACCTACCCAAGTGAGGTTGTGAGGGCTGACTAAAAAGGTCCGGAGCGAACTGCTCAATCAGTGCCAAATATTAAAAAGTGTCCTAATTTCAGAGTTCATCACCTTCCTTGATTAAAGTGGGAGTCATTTATTCTTGTCTAAGTTCGTGATACTGCCTTCACAAACTGGTTCAGGAATTCCTGGTTCAGGGGTACAGTTTTCTGACGTTTACATTTTGAAAAGTCATACTTTCCAAGTCTGCACCTACACTGGTATCCTTATGGCTTTTCAGACGAAGATGCTGGTTTATAACAGTAGTAAGAAACATTCTCAATGACTTTGTAAGAGCAGTCCTGGAGATTGAGCCTTCTGCTTCTCAGCACATGTTCTCCAATGAGGAATAATTCTCCAACATATTATCTTTAGGGTTTTTATTATCTGTATTTACAGAAAAGCTGGTCCAGTATTAACAACTTTCTCACGTGAATTACTTTTTTGTATTAAAAGTATCAGCATTATTTATGCTTTTACTAAAATGTGTGTTACCTTCTACCCCATCAAAAGGGAAACCTACGTAGGGATTGAAAACTAGTATTAGGAGTTCATGTCTAAGTTTGTGTGTCAAATGATGGTCAAAAGAAGATGCACATACAATAAGCTATGAAAAACGTACAAAAGAATATATTATTCTAACTTCGCAAATTATTTTTCCAAAATTATTGTTAATAATTTGCCTTAGTTGCAGTTTGAATTGTTTGAGTGATTTATGTTTGAAACACAACTGGCTTTATTTCATAACATTTTTTTTATTTTTATTTTTATTTGGTTTTGCATGTTAATTATTGAAACATTATTGAAACAAGGAAGTGACCAAGGTAAAAGTGACCACAATAGGTTTTTTGTTCTTAAAATCATATATGCTATTAAAAAGAGTATTCTTGTTCCATATTAGTGCTAGTAGTGGCTTTTCTTCTCAAATGAGCAGACACTATTCAATAATTTGTTTAATAACACTGTTTAATAACACTGTTTAATAAAACTGTTATCTATTTTCTTATTTGGAACAAACCCTTACCCTTGCTTTATGAGTGTAACACCTCTCTTTTTAAATCTTCCAAAAAAAATCCTATGTTACGAATTGAAATACAGCATTAGCAGTTTTCTATTCCACTTATGAACGCCATGTGTTTGAAGGTCTGGTGTATCAGTATCATTAACATGCATTTGTTTGCTTTCTTAAATTTGGGGTTTTTTAAAACCTGGACCTGATTTTGCAGAAGTACTAACACTCACATATTCCATAGAAGTTACAAAGAGCTGTAAGCATTCTGCATTGCTGAAAGAGATCAGACCTATACTCTTTAATTGTCAAACCCAGACAACTCTTAGAATACCAAAGGAAAAAAAGAACACATCAAAGAAGGCACAACTCCGTCAAAAACCAAATTAATCTCAGAGGTATTTAAAGTATCATACCTTCATTAGATTATCACTTCTAAGCTTTCAAACTTTTTTACCTTTTTTTTTTACATGACACACACGTTAATAATTTAAGACTGCAATAGTTTTACATTTGGTATCAATACAGTAATGATTTTTAGGTGTTGCCAATTAATCATCCACACACACCCCATGCACTTAGGCCAGGTCCAGTGCTGCTTTGAGGGGCACTTACTGCCATTTTCTTACAGAATTTGGTTATCTAAGTAGAAAGAATTTATTCGGAAGAG
>NW_010430879.1:22183-81972 GCF_000710305.1 Buceros rhinoceros silvestris
AAGAGCCTAGGCACCTGAAATGTCTTTGGAAGTGAACATTACAGGAAAATAACAAATTCTTTTTCTAGGCCCTCAAATCAATAAGAACCCCCAAAATTAATAAGAATCCCCCCAAACTCATAAGAACCTGAACTTTGGCATTCAGAAAAATGTCATCCTCAATCTGTCAAATTTGCTTAGGCATGTTCTGAGACAGTGTGACTCATGTTCAGCTTAAAATATGGATGCTACTTACGTGCTTTAAATTAGATTATCTCTGGATAACCCTTTAGGTGAATGACCCTTTAAGTGGATAACCCTTCTGGTGAAGTGCCCTAAATTCTAGATAGAGTTAGTTTTCTTCTCATAGTTTTCTTCAAGACTGATGCATCTTGTGCCCTCAGCTGTAGTAGTCACCTTTAAAAAGAGGAGTGAAACATACCCAAGAGCAATAGCTTGGCATATGGAAGCGGGAGATTCAAATCTCAGCAGGCTAAGTAGTACCTATAACCTGTATTTTCCACTGCCCAAGGAGTACCTCACACCCGTGCTTCTCAGTGCTAGGACAAGTGTTCTTGAGCAAGCCAGTATTCAAAAAGAAGGAAGATAGTTACACAATGTCTACATTTAGGGTGATCTTTCAGATTCTGCATTTTAGTTTTCATATTCTATGCAGGGAAAACACAGATCACAATTGTCATAAATCCCAGTTAGCTACTCACATCTCTGACAATTTGTATCTAAGAGGATGCTGAGGATCCTGATTCGACACAGTGATTTTTTTTTCAAATCTATTTGTTGATGATGGGAAGATAAAAGCTCTAACTTTAATATGTCATATGTTTCTTGAAAGAGAGAAATGTGTGGAGAAGTCTGCACTGTATCCAACCTTTTACAGTTAAACTTTCTGTTGAGGGTGATTTAATTAACTTCAAAATTTGCTTCATACAGAGTACTATACAAATAAAGTAAGAGAGTAAGAAAACTAAGATCTACAATGTGAAAGAAGGGCTTGGAATTTCTTCAGCATTCTAAGTTTTCCTCCCTTAATATAAAAAATCTGTGACCAGAGTTAATTTTCTCAATATGTATTCTGGAAATAGTATTCTTAACATTGGAATTAAGCAGCTGAGCTTGGATATAAAATTAATGTCTATGCTATTAATACACTGAAAATTTTATCTGTCAGTATTCTGGTATATATTTCTCATCAGCAATATATATTATCAGTCTGTGTATGAGTGTACAAACTCCATAAAATATTATTCTGAATGAAAATTAAAATTATATATACACTCTGTGAGGATTTTTATAATTTCTCCTATATATTCTACAAATTATAATACACATTAATAAATAATCTTGAAAACCCAAACCTAAAATCCAACTTTTTATCTAATTTTCTCCATGTGTTAATCAATAAACAAAATTGTATTAGTTCTGTCACAATCTGTATAATATAGACAGAACAGAAAACAAGAACATGAGTAATAACATTCCTATCAATGCAGAAGCTCAAGAATTTGGAAACAGGAAAAGAACATTAATAAAAAACCTACAACAAAGTCCCAACCTCCACCCCCAAACCCACCCAGAAACTTACACTAAAGCATAAAAGAAATGAGAAGAATTTCTTTTCCACAAAAAGCTTGACACATTTGTCAGAAGTCTGCTTTGTCACTAAGTACACCTAAGCATTATATAACCATCACTACACAGCCAAAATACCGGTTTTGGAAAAGGAATGGTATTTAGAGTGGTCTTCAGCATGCTCACAGGTATTCAGTGAATACATGCGTATTAGCAATACATGTGAGACTTCCAGAAAGTTGTTGGTATCATGTGGCAGTAATTGATACAGAGTTCTTCTCCCCTGAAATTATAGTATCTCCAGATAAGTAATACAGTATCTGCAGGTATTCACCACACTCTTAGTTAAGACCATAGTCTTCATTTTGGCTGTGCCTTTTTCTGTCTATTTTTTACTGTCTTTTATATTATGCTCTATTTCTGAGTGATTAACACCATAAAAAATCTTCACCTTAGTTCATTCTGCTTCAGTGTTTACGTCATTTCAGCCTATACTTTGTGTTCTCTCTCTGATGTCTTATTATTAGATTATGCAAAAGCTGAGCCCTTTCACTGAGATTCCTAAACCACTGAAACTGTACAAATTTCAGCTGAATTTGAGGAAAAGAGGATTTCATGCTTGTGCCTTCCCACACCTTATTTTCTCTTCTGCTACTTGTTCCTGCCTCTGCAGAATACAGCACCACTACTATTTACCAGTAGTAATTAGTATTTATCCCTAGCTTATTGTTCATGCTCAATTTGTTCCTTTTCCCACATTGAGGCAAATCTAAGTCTTACTTAATCATCACTGGTGTATTTTTAAGACACCTCATTGAAAATTATTTCTATTCATATCACAATAGTGTCGATGAATTTCTCCCAGTATCTCCTGATTATTTAGTCTCTTTCATTGCAACCCTCTGATCACACAAATATATTGCAAACTACTATTCCATATTACATTGTCTTTTCTCTTCTTGTGAACGTGGTACATGTCCCTTTGAATTGCTTCATAAGCTTCACTTTCCTGGCACTCACTTGAAGGAAACATTAAACACTGTTCCTTCCAATTTATCCAACTTTTATGTGCTGTCACCACTCTCTGTACTCCTCCATTTATGTTAAACAGAATTTCCCATTTATCTTCTATAACTTGCTTTGTAGCAATATCGGTTTCATATAATGATATTTCCCAAGACATACAATACCTTTCTGAGTTCATCTATAAACTTAAAGAAACATTTCACCTGAGGTGTGTACAGGAAGCTGCCATACGGGCAGCTGCTGATTTCAGTTTTCACTAATTTATGACTGTTCTGATCTGATTCAGGCAATGAATCTTGGGATAAGAACTTCCAAGATTTATTTGGGTAAAGAAATAGGAACTGAATAGTTGAGGGCTAATAGCAATAATAATGAAAAAATAGGTTTCTTGGGTCAATTGAAAGTAAGTCATAGAGTTGGGAAGAAAAAATAAAGGAACAGTAGTGCACTGGTTTAATACAGGTCCATGCTTTCCAAAATAAATTGTATCAGATCTCCTTGTTTACCAAATAAAGAATTATTTCTTTAAAAAAATAAGCCAGAAAACAAAACAATATTCTGCCATTTGATTAAACTGGTTAATTTTGTACCATATAAACCATTACATTTGGAGTCATGTAGACTACTGTTCAAACACATTCATATCAAGGAGATATTCAATAAAATCTGTTTATTTCTTTAGAATGTTACAGCAGTCATTTAACACTGGAATGAAGTGTAGCTATGGTTATTTATATCAACCTCAGTGAATGACAAAGCCCATGGGAATTTTCCACCACAGAAAAGCTGAAAAAAAGCTGAAGAAAAAGCAGGAGATTAAACTGCACAAACATTTGGAAATCTTAAGAGTCTATTTTCTCCACAACCTTCAAAGTTTGGATATGCTAATATCAAGCTCTGGTGACTGAGTCTTCGATTTTGCATTTATTTATTTATTTATTAAATGCTGTATAGTCATTGACTCCACTGAACTGAACTCCACTGAACTGAAATGCTCCTCTAGGTACTTTTGTTTGTAATAAGTATTGTACTAAGGCAAGTATTTACGGCATCCAAGCATCAAACTCCTCATCCCCAGGAGGATGGACTCTTATATTCTGGTAATATACAACATTAGCATCAGGATAGTGAAAAAATTTCATATTGGATTAATGCCATGGAGAACGTGAAGATAGACTGTATTTTTCTCATGAATAAATGTAAGACAAGCAACAACAAGATAGGATAAAAAGTATATATAAAGAAAATTTTAGTATCTCAGCATCTACCTACACATACAGACGCACAGAAGCAGACACACACACAGAGCCTCCTCAGGTTCCCAAAACTGAAATACATTGAAGTTGCACTACAACTAAAAAGAACAGACAAACATTCCTCAGTCCAGCCACCCAATGGCAAACTTGTTTTATGCAAAGGTTGGGAAATAACGGGAAATAACAGGAAATAGTTTCATGTTTGAAAAACTAGAGGGTGATTCTTTCTTAAAAAACAAACCAGAACAAATCCCCAAGCAAAACCAAACTCCAACTCTACAAAAATGGAGAAACTGCAGGGATAATGTTCTACCAACACGCACACAAAGAGATGAATTCCTGACGTAAACCACTCCTTCCTGCAATCAGTACTCTTGAAGATCCACTCAGGCTTTTACAAATTCAAAAAGTACATAAAAAACCTTACAGGACTCTGATGTACTTTCACATTATTTTTTTGTGTGGTCTTCTATGAACAGGGTGTTCTGTAGTCTATACACCACCTGCTTCAGCTACCCAGCGTGGGAAAATTTCATCGAGAGCGCTGCTAAGAAGTAAATTTGGAGTATAGCCAAGAGTTGCCCATAGATCTTTGGATAGTCAAGGCCCTTGAAGAACCAAAGAAATCAAGGAGATTTCAAAAATTCTTTAGAATATTTTGAAATGGTATGGTCAGCATTTCCATGCTTAGTTATCCATTAGTATATGTAAGGAATAAATGAGCTGGAAGTAGCTTGAGCTTATTTTGTTTATCTTTATTACCTACACTCTCACATAATTTCATATAATCCCCCAAATCTGCCTAGTACAGACCCTATTTCTAGCTTTTTTCATATCTCTGGAAATTAATAAACACCCTAAAGATGCATGTTCTCTACTGAAAAGAAGAATGTATTCTACTTTGCTCAGGAGAAAATGATGAGATGCATAACATAAATTTTTTTACAGAATCTTTTTATAGATTTTATTTCTATACACTCTCAGTTCTTAAGATTAACCAACAGAAACAATCAAGAACTTGAATAGAAATGTTTAGTTTCTCAGTAATGAAACAGTATTCCCAAGGAAGAAAAGATTATCACTTTGTATGGAGACCAAGCCAGAGGAATACCTTTTTCTGAGTTCAATAAAACAAGCAAAACAATTTAAGACATCAGATCTTCCTAAGGAATGATAAAACAAAAAACAAACAAAAAAAAACCTACAAAGGAACATTTTGTAAGAGTGCAGGAGGTCTAAGTAATATGTTGTACCCTATCAACAGGGCAAAAAGTACAAAATACAAGAAATTAATGAGTGTGACAACCATCAAGGTAGGTTTTGTTTGTACTGAAGGACTTCAAAGTACAAGAACAGGACAAAAAATCCAAACGTGACATGAAGATACATATGCCAAGTATTAAAAAAAAAAAAAGTTATTACTCAGGAGCAGTATGAACTTAGTCAGTAAAGCTGACTTACACTACATTAATAATTGTCTCATGCTTTCCATGAACAAGTAATCAAAATATGTAATTTTTCATCACAATTTGGGAATGTACATTAAATAAAGTCTTTATTGTGTTTACCTTTGAGAACAAACATTTTTTCTAGATAGTTATCTGAATAATACATGAACTTGTTTTGAAGAACTCATGTTCATCAACACATGTGATGTACCTGAGTACCATATGTGATTGGTACTTATGAATACAGATAACAGTGAAAGCGAAATAATGAAATTATTGTTTTAATGTCAGTATGTCGTTGAGCTACATACAGTTTTCAATTTATAAATGTGTTGTTTGGTGAGAGTGAAACTATTTCTGGCTTATTTTCTGACATCCATTTGAAATACCTGTTGGTATTTGATGAAGGTACTGCGACAACAATCCACAGCTTTGTCAGTGCAGTAATGTGTAACAGCAGAAGTACTCTACATTGTCAAATACACACACACAACGTCTATATAGACTACGTGCAAGGCTGCTGTTTAATTTACTTTATAGTAAAACCTAGAGGTACCGCTGAAGATCAGGCCTGTCATTATGCCGAACATTGCATAAACAAGGCTTGATTTAATGCTCATTGAATTAAATGGAAAAAAAGTCTCAGACAGACATGTTTTTTTTTCTAAAGGCTCTACATATAAAGTGAGTTAACCCCCAAGCATGTACAATTCTTCTATATTTATATCCAGCTCAAAAATAATCATAAATACTAAACTTAAAAGTGACTATAAATAAATAAATATAGACAGATGAAAATAAGCAATATGAAATCCCAGTGTCTTATGGATCTATTAAAAAAAAGGGGGGATTCCATTTGTAAAGAAGGACAGGTAAAAAAAAAAAGCAGGACAAACCCACAATTTGCCTACAAGTTGCCCCAGGTTAACTCGTGATTCATGCGGCTCAAAGAGCTTAGTATTTAGATTTCTTGACTAATGGGACTGAAATTTTGAGCTTGTAAACACATGAAAAATGCAGTAATTGAAACACAGTACATAATTTTAGAGAATCAAATATGTATTCAAAAGTATTCAGCCCCACGGGAACTGAATTGACTTAATTTTATAGATTTTGGATCAGCTATAGTCACAATGGTACAGGTTTTTTTGATCCATGAGAGAATGTTTGAATGATTTGCCTCCCTGAATTAAGAACTCAGAGTTGAAAAAGAAATGAATTAGTCCTGACTCCTCCTGTTCTTTTACAGACTTTTGTTTAGACCTTTACTTAAATTCTCTTTATTAATAAGAAAACTAATAAAATAGTATTTTGTTCAGTTCTACTTAATAGTTCAGCTCTACTACAGAACATAATTCAATCTTCCTTAAGCTTGACTATTTTATTCTTAGAGTAGGTGTGTTTAAATTAGTTTCTTCTTTACTAAACTTTGCAGCTAAGCTTGTTACTAAACTCTCCAACTCACTGGCATATACGTATATATTTCTATGTACATATATATAAAATTTGTTGGAAAAAGAGGGAATGAGTTAGTACCATGGTGATTCTGAATCTGTGAATTTGCCTCATGTGCATTCTGTTTATATTTGCAATAGCTTTCGAGACAGCTGTAACTAATTAACTTAAAAGTGTAACTTGTTTTACCTGTTGCCTAATAACAGGTAAGACTTGTCCATTCCTAACTTTGCTTGTTTGCAGCCAATTATGTAAGCTCCTGCAAATAGCACAAGAACTTAGAGGGCATTAAGATCTCATCCAGAAAGGAGTGAAACCCCATTAAGTTTCAACTAGATAAGCAAACTGCCACTTGAGATTAAGGAACGTCAGTAGCTAATCTTACACTATTTACTCCAGAAGAAGGGAACAGACATTTATATTATGAGTTTTTCAACTTACAAACTAAATTAGGCTATTAAAATTGTATTTTCTTACATAGGCATTTGTCTACAAAATTAAACAAACAAACAAAAAAATTAACTGGTCACACCAAGATTTTACTTCCACTGCAACAGTCACTGTCACGAAGAATGAACAGCATTTCATTGCTAAACAAGAATGCAACAAGAAAATACCCACTTTTTGCCTTATAACAGGGAGCTAGTTGTGTAAGAAAGATTCCAATATAGTTTTCTTTTCATATAAGATGTAACAATTTTAACACAAAGTAATCTGAGTGAAAAGACAAACAGAATTCTTTAAAACAGTTGACGAAATAGAGAAATATTAACTGGTAATATTTACAGACAATTTTTAAATTTAACTACAAAAATGAGCACAAAGCGTAATTTTGATCAGCAAGCTTTTTCTGCTTCGCTGAAAAGCTAAATACATTGATTAGAAGCAGTATGTTAGAGGTACTGATGTAGAGGCTAGAAAAAGGTATATGTATCTGCAATGAGAATACAAAAAATGTAGGTAAATAAACACAGAAACTTCTCTGTAACTTGTACAGCGGTTCTTGAAACTCTTTTTCAAAGCTTTGAACTTCTCCATATTCTGGTTCAGTGAATGCATCAAGGGATACCAAAACTGGAGAAATGTCTGAATAGCATCATCATCCTCAAGGCAGCCAGGTCTCTGAACAGACTCCTTCAGGATTCTGGCTAGAAGAGGAGGAAAACGGGAAAGAAGAATGCAATGATGTAGCAAAGTAGTCATGAAACCAAGATATATAATTTCCGATGATATTTAAAAAGTTTCCATTCTACTCACCCTCTCCTGGATTCCAGACAGATTCTTCAGTTTTCACCTGACTAGTCCTGAATAACTGCATCTCACAGTGCTCTGGGTGCTCATCAGTACTCTCTCCTTGTGCAACTGTGTTAATCATGCAATATAAAAGGGGATTTGCCCCTACTATTTCTATAATGAACAAACATATTGTTGATGGGAAGTCATAGAAACATGTAACACTCTCATGGGGGAAATAAAACAAATTTCAAAGTAAGGCATTAGTATGATGCATGGATAACACACATGCTTAGTAATATAGTGAAATAATAGTAACTATTTTGTACAAAGGTACAAACCCCCCAAAATCCTGAGCAGCCATAACTGTGGAAGAAGCAACTTGTAAAATTTATTCCAAGTAAGCTTTTATAAATATTTCCATTTGCAATAAATGAAAAATGTTTGAAAGAGAAGTTTGAATACAGTGCACACCACTCACACAGTATGATGACAGCCTATGCACTGTTTTAGCATATGTAGACCAGACTACAAGTAGAGTCTGGCAAAACCTAAGCAGGCAGACCTGGCTAAGAGTCAGGAGTCACGCTTATTAAATTGAACTCTCAGGGGTATCATGCAATCAGAGGTCACAATCGAGGCAACAGAAGCAATGTCACGATATCAGAGAAAGGGCCAATTCAGACCTGCTCCCTGACAGGCAGTGAGGTCACGGCTTGCGGCAAATAACTGTATTAAAAGGGAATATTCTCTGCACACTTTTAGAACTGTCATCTGAACAAACAAAGCCAGGTCACTGGTAGGTTAAATCAGAACTTTCTGCTTTAGCGGCACATAGCTTCCTTTCTTTTTACATTCACTACTAATTTCTCAATTACAAAACATAATTCCCCCTGTTTAAAAGTTAAATTCTATCTTTGACAAAAGGTATCACCGATCTCTTAATAAACTGAAAATTACTAAGCTTGCTTAGAAAACAATAAGCATGCAAGAGCTTTAGAGAAATTACTTTCCACAGTCAATTTCTTACTAATCCCCATGATACTCAATGTGCACTTAGAAACCATGAAAAAATTTCAATTTATTAATAGTCTTGCTTGTTTCGTGGTGATTGTGAAAGAGAAATAAATTTCTTTTCTCAGGATATTTGTATTTCTTTATCTCGTTACCTAGACTGGGTTATCTACAATATTATACAAATGTAGCAATTTCTGGAATTATAACAATGTTGGATTAGGTAACCTGACAACAAACCTGCAGAGGAAGAACTACTCTAGACTGTCGAGTAAATAAAATCTTATTAAAAAATATTATCTCTGCAGCCTTTCTTGAGAACATGAGAAAAAATGTATAAAAAAATAACTGGAAAATTCAGTATTTCTACCTTTTTGTATACAGAAGTCAGATAACATATCTGTAGTGCATACATCAAAACAGCCCAAACCTACAAATCTCAAACAACTTGTGAAATATTTGTGTATTGCACATGGTAAGAATTAAACTCTAAAGTTACGAAGTTGGAAGTTGTACATTAGAGAAATAACATAGCACAGAATTTACATAGATATCACTGCATGATTGTACATTTTTATCAAAGTAATTGAGTTACTTGCAAATTCTTGTAAAATTGTCTGTCTATAATGCATACAGTTTTATAGATTACCTGAAACCTGTAAAAGGTATAGGACTTTGGTATAAAAAGTTATAGTATTGAGTAGCAGAAATTTTTTAATACTTGGACTTCACTTTCAGAGTCTTAATGTTTTGCCTGAAAAATGTTGCTCATTACAAAAATATATTACATATCTAAACCACAACAATATTACTTACAAAAAAGAAGGAGGCTTAAATTTGTGTTCAATATTAAACACGTGAAAATGTGGAATGCTGTAGATCTATGATCTTATTAGTAGTATTAATTCTCCATAATACCAGAGTCCCCATCACAGAATAGAAAAAAAAATTATTTTGTAAGAAAGTTTAATCAATTACATTTCAAAATCAGTGACAAGCTCTGGGGTGAAGGCCTTCCTTTAATTCACCTCTAAAAGTGCTTAAAATGTGCAGCAGAAGCATTGATATTAAAACACATGGCTCCAGGAAACTTCAATTGTGATTTAAAATGTGTCATGTTATCCAACTGAAACAAGATTTCTACCTATAAAATATCTCTAAGAATATTTAATATTCCTTCTTCATAGCTCCATACCAAATGGAAATTCTTCAGCAAGACGAACATTTGTGCAATGCAACATTCATGATACTTCTACGGACACAGAACATACTTGTGGCCATGTTAAAATACCATTTGCACACCACTATGATTTTAATACTTAGAATGCCACTTTAGAAAATGCTTGGAATATATCTGAAAATGTACTTTTAATGACTTCTTCATTAGGAATTGTTTTTTTGAAGTGTAAGAAACAAAACAAATTAACAAACCACCCCAGTACTGACTACAGTCCCCAGGCATCCAAACAGATGGCAACAAATTCAACAATTACTTTTAACTAGTTGTACTAAATCCAAGTGCTGTAACACTTTATTTTAGAGGAATTTAGCAAACCTATTCTCCCTTACCCCCTCCAACCAAATCCATTTGGATTTAACTTGTTGCTAAAATTATCTGTCTTTTGCACTCTAAGACCTGGGTCACAACCTTACTTAAGGACAGGAAATAGTTATCAGGTCACCGAATGGTCAAATGAAAAAGGATTTGAAATGCTTCGATACTCAGGGGTCTATTCATCCAAAATGATTGCCTTATGTAGTATTAAAAGCTGTGAATGTGGAGTCAACTTATCTATGTATACATTGGCTGAGATGCAGATAACTATACTACCTAGCTTTTGCACATAAAATGTCAAGGAAAGGAGAAAAAAGAAAGGCAGAATCTCAAAAGATGCAAACAAAACTATCTGAATTACAGTGCTGCATTATTTTCTCATTATTCCATGAGAAATAGGAGTTTTCAACCTCTGATGACATTTCAGGTGAAACTTCATTCCCACTGAAGTCATCATTGGGTAGTTACTAGCAAAAAAACAGTAAGACTTTTTTTTTCTTTACTTAAGTGCAGCTCCTTTTAGGTTAAAGATTGGTTAAGTTACTACACTACGAAAGCACAGGTGACAGCCTACACGCTGTAAAAAATCCAAGTTTTGGAAGTCTGTTGGAACAAAGAAACACACTCTCTAGCTTAGAGATCACATTTAAATGTGATGCACTAACAAAGTCCTTATACAGCCACAAATTACAACAGTCTGCAAAATAGCAGAGATGTAATACACAGGCAGGGGAAGTATGTGGTCAGAAACCTTTAACACAAGAACCCTGAAGTCTAGAACCACAATGAGAATTCATAATATTAAGTTGGTATGTATCTATGGCTAGTACCTCCTGTTCAGAAACTTCAGGCAAATAGAGAATTATCATTTTTTCTAATCGAATCTGAAAAGCAAGAATACTAATAAATATATTGTATATTTAGATCATTTATCAATATTCAGACACTGCATAAATGCACATAAATGATGTTTTACATATTTACTTTTAAAAATATTCCATAATTTCAGGATTGCTTCATTCCACTAAGTGGAAAAATCCTACAGTATCATTGATGGACAGGAGGCTAGAAAATTAGGCACAGATTTTATTTTTTAGTTTTATTTTATAATAAGAAACTGGGACACTAGAACTATGTAACTGAAGCTTGAGTGCGTGCACTGTAAGGCCCCTGCAGTCTTTTACAACTTTTCAGCGTACCGCTGTTGTGAACTGGGTTTGCACTCTGCCAGCAGAGCAGCTCTGACCCATGGAGAGCACTCCTTCAGATCAACACTGCCTCAGGCTTTACTGCTTTCTCCAAGAAGTCTTACATTTCAGGCATCAAGTTGAATTTCTTCTGGAGATGATTAACCCAAACCCATGACAGATTTTTTCCAAGATATCCAACTCCTTATGTTTATTTTATCCTGGCTCTTTTTGGATGTACTGGACACAAGTAACCTACTCATTTTACATGTTAAAGGGCTGGTGGAGAGCCATTAATTCCTTAAAATGAGAAAATATTTCAATGCGAGAGTTCTGTTGTGTGAGCTCAAACTAAATAATGAGAAACAAAGCCATAGAATTCTGATTTTAAAAGATAGATCCCCTTCCACGCTACAGGTTTCTGTAACATATTTTCATCACATTTCAGGACAGATCTTACATTCTCTGGAAATGCATTATTCTGTCACTTTTGTCAGTCCTGTATGATTTAGAAAATTCTTCACTCATATGACATACAAATTTAAAGCCTGGGAGATATGCAATGATTGCATTTTACTGTAAACATGGCGATCCAGCTAGTAGAACTGCAGCAAGGTCAGATTCAGAATGTGGTTATTAATCCTTTTTCTGACCACAGCTTAATAAAAGATGACTTAATTTAGAAATGGATGTTTTAAAAAAATGTGCTTTCTGGGAGCTGATGCCATTTATATTTTTCCATTGAAAACAGCTAATTTCTAAAAGACAAAACCAGCTAACATAAATCATTAGCAGTAGTTCAACATCTTTTAAAATGCTCTTAAATAACAAGCAGCAAAATATTCAAAGCACAGGAAAAGATTATAATTCTACCCTCAGTAGCTTCTCTTAACTCTCATGCAGATATTTAAAAGCATCAGTAATTTGAATCAATATAAATTCTATTTAACTACCACATATACTTTTTATTCAATGTATTCATATTTCATAATACAGAAAATCTAAGAAACTATGTTTATTGATCATTATATAACAATATTTTAATGAGCTCACATAATTAGCTCAAAGGAAACCTTTAATTACCACTTTCCAATATCTCAAGTTCACATTTTGCGTTAGCACTAGCGATAATAATCTATAAGAATGTTTTGCAACATTTTTCACTTGAGACTACAAGAAGTTTCCTAACTGTGAACTGTCAGGAAGCTGAAAAACTGACAACTTTAAAGGGATCCTTGGTATTTATCTTCCAATTCTGTGACATAACCACAAGATCATTTTACCTCTTATTCTTGTCCCAATATGAAAAATAAATGTTATTTCTACTGACAATTTAATGAGAAACGAATAAATATTCCTGTAATTAAAAGCCAGCTGAGAAAGCATAATCTGTTCATTATCAAATTTGTATTGGTGAAATCTGTCTTAACATTATACCCATTACGTTTTCTTTAGCCACCAATGAGCATAAAATGACAGGAAATACAGTACCGTCAGTTAGAACTACAGGTTCCCAAGCTACAGTAAACATATCTTCACAAGATAGTCCAACGCATTTTTAGTATAAATGTCCTAGCATTGGTCATTGCACACATTCCCATGTCAAGTCAAGTAGTATTGTATCCACTTCTTTGAAGTGTATGGTATAGATGTGCCACTGACAGATACAGATACGACTAAAAATAAATGTACCATATCTGCCAATAAATCATCTAATCTACACAATTAATTAAAGCATAGTCTATTAAATTCTGAGAAACTAAGTGAATCGTATCCAAATAATACTTGGATAGTTTGGACTCTCAGCTGATTTTCCAACTTGAGCATTCTTCCAACTTGCTCTACAAATTGGAATCCAGCTTCCCATTCCACTAAACAGAAATTATTCGGATAACCCATCGAAATTGTTGAGGTAGATGGGTTAAAGAGGACCCCAGAAGACATATACTGTTCCCAAAGCTTGTAGCAAAACAATGTGCTAGGTCCCAGGGCTCTCTCTGCAGTTTTGAGCTGCGGTACTGGGACAAAGCACTCACACTGTTGGTTGGAAAAGTAGTACAGACCCTATAATTACACACCCACAGCTTCCAGAGATGCTCTGTTACACATTCATCCAGGACTAATTGGAAATTCCCAAGAAAAGTGAAGGAGTCAAGGATAGATTCTTCTTTGAATTCCTGATCTACTTTATCCAAAAAAGTCAAGACTATTTTATTTTAAATCAGTAACTGAAATTATCTCCAGACAACAAGAGGAGAAGCAGTCACAAGGCTTTTTAAAAATATACTTTGTTGCAAAATAGGAAATGATGAAAATTATCTGTGTTCCTTATAATGTTTCCAAAATTTCGAGATCTTCGAAATGTCGCCATCTACAAAACCATACAAAAACATCCAAGAATGTAAGCAGGCATATTTTGTTTGTCAACTAACTAGCACTAACTGAAACTCCACAACTGAGTTGGAAGCTTAACCCATCACACCAAAAAAAAGCAGTTTAATATCCATAGTCCACAGAAACGTCCAGCAAATCATCAGAATTGAAAGTACATCATGTCAGGTTTTCATCTGTCTTCAGATGTTTTCATCAGGCAATAGATTTTTAAGAGAAGCAGTAAACACATATTTATACTTGCATATTCCTGTGGCTTACTTTACAACCTATTGAAGTAAATGTCACACTATGTATTTATTTATTTAAATAATAGTGTTAATGAATCTGAACTATACGATGACCCCATGCATTAAATTAATTTCAAAGATACTGAAACAAAAAGCATTAGGATTACGAAATGCCCATTGATACTACAAATTACACCAGAGAGTAATTGCTCATAATTTACTTTCCTTTAAAAATATAGAAATAAAAACCACATAAATGCCATGCTTATAGAGTTCATATATGTACTTATGCTCACGGTAGATGGATATATATTTGTGTGTGTATACACTCATGTTGAATATGTATATATACACACATGTATACACTAACACACATTTAATTACATTCCCACGGCTCATGCCTTCACACGTTGCTTGTATTTTTAAATGGTAAGTTCTTGCCTGTCCGAACTACGTTTCCTCATGTTGCTGGATGAAGTGAGTAATACGAAGGGGTTTGTCGCTGACTAACTCCTGTGCGCTGTTGTGGTACAAATGTGAAATAATGGTCCCCTGCAGGGATTTTTATAACATCAGTGAGTAAAGTGTTCTAAACTGTTCTAAAATTTGATAAAAATGTATGGTGTTACTCAAGTGTTCAACATGTATTTTCCTACAATGTGTATGTCAAATTGTGTATGTGAATTGTCCCATGAGATAGAAGTTATGCACAAGTTTTCAAAACTGGGTATCAACATTTTGCATATCAGCTCATCACAAATTTTCTAACAGGAAAATAGTTGAATACTGCATCAACACTATGTCCTCACTATATTACTTCACAGATGCTGTATGATATAACACTGTTGGTATGATGAAGTAACTTAGGTGAGAAGGCACATTATGACAGAATATATAACCTTTATGTCAGAAACAAACAAGCGTCAGATATTAAGCTCATTCCATTTCCCTCTATTTTTATATCTCTTATTTTTGTATTCCTTTTTGGGTTATTTGTATTTTTAAACACAAAGCAAGACACAATGAAGACAAAAGACATTCATTGTACATTTTAACTAGATTACCTCTTAAATATTCACTACCATGATGTGCTCCAGTTTGAAAATCTAAAACTGTTCTAATTGTTTCACTTCCGAGGGCATCCCCTTTCAAAAGTAGTGATTCTGTTATTTAACAGATAACATATGTGTATTTGCTATTGATGCTACGGTTTCTCCTCCCTGCCCCATTTCTCAATTTAAAGAAATAAAGCAGGAATATTTAGAAAGGACTTTTTTTCTTTTGGTTTGTTTTTTGGGTTTTTTTGGGGGGGTTGGGGTTTTTTTTTTTTTTTTTGGTTATACTGAGTGCTTTATGAAGGATGTGGATTGGAATTCAAATTTTCTACCAGAGCACTGACTACCACTCTGTGAAGGTAAAAGGGCTTGAATGGAAAATGTTTATTTCCACCATGCAGTGGACTGGTCTGTGTTCTCTTTTGACTTAAAATACGGTGTCCACAAGATTTATGGATAGAGAGTTAAAACATTCCACCTTCTTGTTACAGAAAGAACTCCCATCGCAGAACAGAAATCTATTCCAGGCAAAAGAGGAAGAAATGGTCAAAAGGTGAGAGACTGGAAATGGGAAACAAGCTTTTCTGTGAGTGAGGGAAGAAATGACTGATAACACAACTCTATCATGCAGGTGCTTTGCTTTGTAGTAGATAACATGCAAAGTGTTACCAAATACTGTATTTAGAAACTCTGTCTGATGATATCTCACATACATATAAATAAATGCTCTGTGCTGAACTTTGGGTTCTAATTCACAGCCTAGTGTTTTCTGGCCATACCATCCGAAATAGCAATGTCTCAGGTAGAAGGATGAAAAGCACACATTGGCTTTCCCATATAAAGGGAAATGTCTCCTGGAAGACACAGATAAACTGGTTGCAGGAAAGCTAAGCTAAAGCTACGCGACTTTAGGGTACTGAGACTGGGATCAAGCTTATCTCTTTGACATGGTTTTGAATATTCACACTACTGCTTGTAGGTTTGGGGCATCCAGTGTTTTGCAGGCAGTCTCTATGTCCTATTTCTGCAGCATATAATTAATTCTGGCATACAAATATTTGCCACAGGAACAGATATGAGACACCAGGAATGCTACACCTGCACAGTATATACAGACTTTCTACATTCTAGGTAAATTCGTGGTTGGATACAGGGGAAGTAGTAGTGCACACACATTTTTCTTCGTCAGAATTCACCAAGAATTGTTTCCAAACAAATCTGAGCATGGGCTTATGAATGTGAGCCAAATCTAGACTTCCATATAGCTAGTTTAATTGGCTAAATTGCAGTTCAGGTATATTCAGATTCATTGCACACCCGTCTCAGTCAGTTTCTAATTTCCATCCCCATTCAATGACTGTTAATATAGTACTAGGGAATAAATCAGATAGCATACGGCTATGTGATTGAAAGAGATAAAAAGACAGAGGTGACAACTTCCTGTGCGCACTATTGAGATGCAGAAGGAATCAAAACAGTCTAAAAATTCCTCTGGAGATGCTCAGCTTCTTCCAACAGAGTTATTTTAAGTAGACTCAGCCTTTTTCTAATTGTACTGAAACCAAAGAGAGTTTTAACACAAATTTC
Organism: Buceros rhinoceros silvestris; assembly: GCF_000710305.1. Classification (NCBI taxonomy): domain Eukaryota; kingdom Metazoa; phylum Chordata; class Aves; order Bucerotiformes; family Bucerotidae; genus Buceros; species Buceros rhinoceros. Next base: position 39,190 of record NW_010430879.1, read on the forward strand.
AACAGCAAAAGTTCCACATCACTATTTAAATGTTTTTGGAAAGCCAATTTTATATTTACATGCTTTTCTTGTCTTCTGTCAAATCACGGGTTTTTAGGGAATATTTATGAAAGTACCTTCCTAAAAAACATGTTAACGATTGTTGGGAATTAATGGCTTGATTGAGAAAAGGTGACAATGAGATGAAGAAATTGAAGTGATACTTCATTTATAAAATTTTATTCTAGTACTTTGTATTTTATACCTCTGTGATAAGCTTTGATGTTTTATTACAATTATTTTTATGATGAAGATTTAATAATAATGATTATAATAATGATAATAAAATAAATTAGGCACCAGTTCATAAATCAGCTAATCTTTGGGATCTCTCCAACAAACCTCCCTGCTCTCCCCAATGAATTAAAATTTAAATGTTTCACTGCTGCAACTTGAGATACCCAAGAACAGATAAGGACCTTAAACTCTTGCCACCTTCTACTTGTGCATATTGTTTTACACGTCAAGTAGGCTTGCCTAAAAGACATTACAAGATCTATATGCTTACATGTATAGAAAGTGAAATACTTGTTCATACCTTCAAAGTAACCAGCATTTATAGGCTGTGTCTTCCTTGGTGGTTTCACATGGAGATATTTATTTTCATTGTTTTTGAACAACGCCAGGCGCACAGCTGGGTCTAGATGACAAGAACAAGTTAAAATCAAAGGTCAGACCTGGCTCATTCATTCCTTCAAGCAGTTTTTCACCTTTTAGCCACTTAATAAATGAAAATACTTTTAAAAGTTGGTTTTATATTCACAAAGGATAACTCTTTCTAAAATCCAGCAACATAAATACATATGCAACTGAGAATTAAAGTCATTGTTTTACAGGATTTTAACACTGTTGATCTTTTAGCTAGTGCACCTCTGAATTAAAAATAAATTCTAAAGCATATATTTCCAGAAAATATTTTTTAAAATCTGGTTTTAAAGCTTGAAGTTACAGCAGAAATATTAACAAAATATATGCCAAGCACTGTTTCTAAAAGTTTTGGTTCAGAATTATTCAGCAGTCTAAATTAAATCATTTACACCTAAAAAATGTTAACAGGAGGCAGTTTATTTTTTGAGACTAAATTTGGAGATTATAAACTCTCCTTCTTCCATGTCCCATACTTACTCGAAATAAAAAATACTCCAAAAGTGTATTGGCTTATCTATATGCCACAGTATGAAATCCTGACAAGTTTCAGAACTGTTATTTTTAAAACTTTGCAAAGGAGTGAAGATGAGCACAGAATTGTATGTAAATCTAGATAATACATGTTCCTAGACTAAAAAAAAATTAGAAAGTTTAATCAACAAAAGCTAAGCTAATGCAAAACCACACAAGTCAGGAAAGGTGATAAGGTGATTTTCTTTGGTGAAGGAAGAATTGACTTAGGAGGAAAGTGGGAGTTTAAGGGAAACAGTGGATTAGAATGTGAAACTTCTATGCGCTGTGCACAATAAACAAGCCAGTTATTAAAAAAAAGGACTGAAAAAGGACTGAGATGAATGTAGAAACAAAAGCAGATACATAATGACAAGGAAAATAAATGTGGTTTTGTAGGTATGAGACTGAACTTGATAACATGAGTAACAGAACGCCAAAGGAAAAATCAAAGAAATATGTTTCACATGGTTAAAAGTAGAAAACAGCAGATAATAAAAACTCTCAGAAACTCTGAGAAACAATGAGGCAGAAGAGATTTGTCTATGAAAGAGTACAAACTGTCAGAAAAGGGTAGAAATTAGTAAAAATAATGAGGGTAAACAGCAATAGAATTCAGCAAGAAAGTAGATATGGCAACAAAAGGATCTAAATTTTCACAGACGATGCAAGTGTAGCAAAAGTGAATATGCAAGACCCTGCCACGAGGAAAAGAGAGGAGATAGAAAGACTCAAAGAACATTCAGACATAATAAATTCACATGACTATGCCTGATGCTTCATTTTGAGCTTGTTACATGACCCTGTGGCTGTTTATTGAGAGAATTTATAAGAGCATCAGTAATACTGCAGCAAAGTAAGTAGCTTTTTTTTTTTTTGTGGTTTTATTTATGGAAATAAAGGATCAGAAGATCAGAATGCTCTGTTAAGTCAGTAGGCAATTTCTTAAGAAGTTTAACAGCAATTTTTAAAGTTGGTTTTGACTAGACCTCTATATTTGCAGCAGATGCTCCAGTTGCAATCTAATGGAACATAAAGGGATCCTAAGAGCTCCACTTTTTTTCAGAGCATACTCTCGACACAAGCAACACGATACGAACATACTATATCTTTGCCGTATAAGCCCAGAGAAGGTCTCTAATGGGGTGTGGATACTTTAAGAGATAACACATTGACAAAACATGTCAAAATGTACTCTTGGTCAGCCCACGCTCCAGCAGCATTTGGTTGACCGAATGTTCTTAATGGTGCTATTCTCTCACAAAACAGCAAACATGACTAATGAAGGAATCATGGAAAATATGGATGGAAGTAATTTAGGTCATGCCTTCTTCCCAAGGCAGAATCAGCAACACCTTACACTTTGTTATCTCAAATTGTCTAGAATAACCTTACTCATTGTGTATGGTGATTATAGGTTCCAGAGTAACCCACAGGATGTAAAATTTAAAGTAATTTTAATCCACTTTTACTAACTAAAGGATAAATTCAGCTAAACGACCCAAGAAGCACAACACATAATGATTAGCTCCATTACTTTTAATGGTACCTTATTAGAATGATTCTGATAACGGGATCACTTTATTCACAAACTAGATTATCAGCTTTGTGGGTATTTTTACTTAGCACAAAAGATGGATAAAGCAGGCCTATTTTGGCATACTTCCCAACTCAAAACCAAATTTGTATCAACCTAGAGTCCTTCATGGTAGGAAATGTTTGGGGCAGTAGATCACAGTAAGATTTGTGATAAATTATCTTAAAATAGTAATGTGTTATATTTTAAAAGTTCTCTCTGAAACTTTAATAGAAGTTATAAAAATACTTTAAGTAAATGTCATGGGTTAGGGCTGGGCCTGTCACTAGATGATTCCACAGGGAAGAAAACGGGAATAAGGAAGAGGGAATTACAGATTGTAAAAGAAAACTAAAATGGCTTTAATGAAAATAATAATAAAATGAAATACATAAAAATATATATAATATCAATACTGAACCCAATCCCCTTGATGGCAGTTGTCACTGTCACCACTGTCACCACTGATGCTGTGGGCAGACACTGGGGAAGGCCCAGAGTGGACCCAGCAGCAGATGGAAACCAGATGCAGGAGCTGGATTCTGGAACTGGATTAAGAAATGGGTGGATTGGGATTGAAGGCAGAATGGACAGAGTCCTCCTCGGACACCAGCTACTGAAGAAGAGAGTTTGACCCTTGTAAACCCTCAGCTTTATACCGAACATTACATACGTGGGATGGAACACCTTGTTGGTCAGTTTGGGGTCACCTGTCCTGTCCACTCCTCCCCACAGGTGCAGCCTCTCACTTACTGCACCTCCACTGTGGCGCACAGGATTGAGCAGTGACCTTGGTCTGCGCAGGAGCAAATATCAGCAAGAGCCTTTCTGCACACCAGTTCCTGGTAGTGACTGTACACATCAAGCATTATCACTTCTAGAAGCAGACACTGTCTGCAGAAATACGCTGTTGACTTCAGAGAGTGCAGTCAGTTAGAAGAGACTGAGCTGGAAAGTGAAATCACTGAATAGAATGAGTTCTGTTCTAACTCAAACCAGGACAGTTAAGTATGAAATACTGTTGTGATTTCTATAGTTGTAAGATACACAGCCTTACAAGTACTATACACAGATAACAATGTACAGAATAATCTTTTTTATAATTATAATTTTTCCAACATTGAACATACAGTGTTCATACCATACAGTGTTACTAAAAAGGCTTCCAACCTCTTGTAGCTTTATGCTAGTTACAAAACCAGTGTCTTTCTTCAAGACTAAAGTGATGAAATTGATTAAAGCTTCTTGAGATAAAATGTGACTGAGGATTTTCAAGTTATTTTTAATTAACTTAGTTTCTGAAATAACACATTTTCTCCTATGTGGGTCTGTTGAAATTGTTCCAAAATGTTTTAACAATGTCATCTTTCCTTAATTCAGACTCCCACTCATTTCTATGAAAAATCCAACTAGTCCAAACTTAAATTATACCAAGGACTTTTGGGTGAAGAATTTATCAGTGCCAACCTACATTTTTCAAACATTTGTTTGTTCACAAGTGTACCAGTGGTAAAGGTGGTCCATGAGCTGGGAAGAGAGGGACATGATGGAAATTGTTCTAAGAGACTTCAATCAGAAGATTTTTCCTTGAGTATCTGCAAAATAACTTAGATACAGGGATTTAACACAGTGCCAGACTACTTGAATTTGTACCTACCTGGATCACCTCAACCATTGCCTACAGCTCTTTTGGTATTAAAAATGAGTCCTTTTCTTTATCTATTCCCAAATGTAGGCAATATTACACAGATTACTTTATAATACTAGTGCTTTTCAGTCTCTGAGTGAGCTAGGGAAATGAACTGCATGTATGCTTTGATGACAAGCAATCGAATGTTTTAGATTTCACACAGAGAACTGTGAAAAGGTCCAACAGTTCAAAATCATACAAATACCTTCCCGGATTCTGGCATAGTCATTTAAATGTGGCTTATTAGATGATGATCTGTGCTGGCAATCTAGGAACTGGGTAGGTAATTTAATGCACATTGCTTGGCTGACTTGAAATATAGAAGATAAGTTGGATGAACACAAGAAATGTTATAGAAACAATATGGAAGGAACAGTTACTGCCTGATTTGGCACCAGATTTGCTAAGCAACTTCTTGATAATATGTGAAGCTGAAAAAATTAACTGTTTGTCATTCATTCTTGTTGTGCAATATCTGTAATTGGAAAAACATAAACATATCCGTGCCAACTTTAAAGACTTGATAAATCAAAGTAGCATACAGTGACAGATGCTTATCTATAAGATAATTCAATTTGTAAATTAATTTGGAAGAAAGAGCACATTTGGTTCCATAATTGAACAGCAATTAGAACTCCATGGCTGGAATTCCCAGATGATACTGCTATATGGAACATGCAACAATAAAAATAGCTTGCTTTCTGCTACTAAGAACATATAGATCAATGGTCATTTATGTAATGTGTAAGGAATAATAATTTCCCCCAGATTTTTATTCTGACTGTTGTTAATTCAACAAATCAGTGTTGTATAGGTAGATCATCTGTTTTGGGGTCGTGGGTTTTGAGGGGGGTGGGTTGGTTTTTTTGGTATCTTGGTTTTTGTTTTTTTGTTTTTTTTAATTAGTATTGCATTGCTGTCTTAAATGCTAATCAAGAACTAAAAAAATATTTACAGACCTCTATGAAATATCTTTGGGTTTGTGCTCTGATTCTCTGATTCCAGGAGTAAAGGCCCACTCCAGCTGCTTTTTATGGTTGGGGGTTTTTTTGTTTGGTTTTTTTTTTGTTTGTTTGCTTGTTACTTATGGGTCAGCAAGAATTACTATCCCATGCTATCAGTCACTGACAAGAAAGATTTCCTTTGGAGAGGAAATGGTTAAACAAGAAGTAATACAGCTGTGTAGGAGAGACAAGCTGAAAGCAAGACAAGATTTCCAGCCATTTTAAAATAAAAAGAAGTTAGAGGCTAATACAAAATCCACAGAACCAAGGAAATTCAGTTAAGAAAGAAATTCTGTATTGCTGTGCCAAGACATCTTTAGGAAGCTGCTTGTTATGAGTCTCAGCACTTAATTTGTAAGCACAGTGAAGTACATTAATGTGTGCTGCATTTAGATTTTAATTAAAATTTCTGTAGAACTTTAGGTACCCTTGATAAACAGGAATATTTCTGACATCATGCCAGTTTTACTTGGCTGACAAATTTCTGGTTTCTTGCTCACACTTTCTGTATTATCTTACTGCAGAATAAAAATAGTTGAAGTAGACACAGCCTACATTTGGTATCATTAAAATACAGGCCAAACTTTATTTAACTACATAAACAAGCATACATAACTGTAATGGATTAGGGCATAACAGACCTTAAGGCCATTACTTGGTGGAACTGGTCTACTGCAATGTAAGCATTGCCTGAATCACTCCCTATTATAAGGTTATGCTACTTTAAGCTCTTCCTTGTAATACAAACCACAGGATTCAGTGCACTTGCTGGTATTTTCCGTATTTTTTTCACTACTGAGAAGGTATGTGGCCAGACATATGAGGTAAGATACTTCTCAGTTACTTCTAAAAATCTACAGTTTAACTCTGTAGTTCAACCAGTCACTCTAGGTTTTGTGCCTAGGCAATGGAGAACTATAAGTGCTTTTCCAGTGAGATTCAAGTAGCCTGTTTTTGAATTATGTTTTATGAGGAAATTAATAGCATTTAAGGTGGCTATTTCTTCCCATAAAAGAATGCAAATGACTAGCTCAAATGTGGACTTGAATAATTAACCAAATAAATCCCATCACTCTTGCACTAGAAGAAGAAGACCTATGCTTTAGACGGAAAATGAAAAGTAATAAATTCTCATACCTGACGATGTTAAGAAACTGTTCATGACTGTCCAACCGAAGTTGCAATCCATCAGTCATCTTGACTATACTAAAGAGTAACTGTAAAACTCTCTGAATGGAAGTGGATTTAATACTTGAATTTTGAATCCCAGGCCTAAGGCAAAGGAGTTTGAAAGCATATGGAAGCAGACAGCATACTCTGACAGGCCGTGTGTTCCTACAAAATCCATAAACAACTTAGCATTACCTGCAACTAATAAGATTATTTCATGGAATAATCAATAAATTATATTTGGGATGATGCTGAAAGCTTAGCATAAAAACTACCACTTTATTTGTTAATAGCCTATAATTTATTTGTGTCTAGAAGCTTTAGATGTTTTTGCTTTGTTTTTTTCAGAACCTAAGTTTTGCTTTTAAGTCAGATGTGTAGTACTAAATAGATATAACATGAAAAATTGCTTTTTTACACCCTATAACTTACATTTTTAAGTGAATGCTGGCTACTTATTTTCAAGAGGGTAGGAATCTTTATCACAAAAAAATATTTTATTGTAGATAGCACACCTTCGACTATTTTAAATCAGAAAGCTAAAAAGGAAACAGTTGCAATTATAACACTGAGGACTTGGAAATTAAAATGAAAGAACAGAAATAATAAAACTAAAAATAAGTCCTACAACTTTTTATATACAGCTTCAGTAAATACAAGATGGATGAAGCTCATTTCAGAGGAGAGGAAGGTGATAGGATGCTAATTTCTATGGAAACATTAAAAGACAATGTTGACATCTACTTATTCAGATGAACTTCAATCTGCTTTTAAATATTAGAAGGAATAGAATATCTTCTGGAATTTCTGCTTCAGTAGGGTTAAACTTACAACAGTGGCCTAAGATTGTGAACTCACTCTCTCTAGTTATACTGGAATTGCTGTAAGTATTCCAGCATGAGCTGTACCACAGAGATCCAAGAAAGACACTGGCAGACTAATGCATCTGGTTACAGTTTCCTCATCTGGAGCTGGCTAGCCTCAGGATAAGGTATATGTACTCTAATTTAAATGCTGTAAAGTCCCTCTGTAAGGACCCTGACTTGCTCACAACACTCCAGAAGAGATAGCCGATGTAAAATATAATTATAAATGTGGAGATTCTTCTCACATGGGGAATATTCCATCAGGATATTTTTTTAGTGCAATAGTTGAGTTCTAGCATTAGTTTAAGATAAAAATACTTGTTTTAATTGATAATGTCTATTTGGTCCTTGCTGATCAAGGAAGGACTGACTTTGTCAATGTGCTGTTTGAGAAGGAATAGTTGGCTTGACAATCTTTGCACTCAAAAGGGACTGAGCATACAATATTTTCAGTCATACTTCTTAGTTCTGGAAATTACACTTACTCCTTATCTGAAAAAAAGACCGTGATTTTAATGACTGTCAGAGAACTCTATACAGAAAAATGATACATACAGGTTATTTTTGTGCTTGATGTAATAGAAAGTAAAAAAATTCCTACATGAGGTACTGACAGGAAGAGAAAATTCGAACTTATAAAAACACTGTGCAAAGTTTTGTTAATTTTTTTAAAACTAGTGACATAGTTTGAGAATATTCCAAGCGATACATTAAAAAGCTCAACACACATATCAAATTGAATAATCTGAACAAATTGAATATAAACATTAAAAAAAATCCATTAGAACTGCAACAAAAATAGGATAGCAAATCTGATATGCTCAATCAGACATTTATGACTGGATTAATTACTACTAACATAAACCAGAGAGCATATGGAGAAAAGATGATATAACAGAGGCCACCAAATGGAACATATGTAAAAAATTCAGCTACACACCAGATATTTACGTTTTTTTTTTTTTAGGTAACATGGTAGAGCATCATGGGAAGCTATCAAGATATAAATATAATAACTTGAACCTCTCACCCATTTTTTCTCCTTTCCATAATAATAAAGAATATTTTGATGATGATATGACTCTTTCTCCCCCTCCTCCCTTGTTTCTTTTTTAACTAGAGATCTTTTTTTGTCATATTTAGTCTTAGACATGATATTTAAAGTAGAAAAAATTATACAGAGAAACACTTTCCTTAAGCATATTTGTAGGCTGAATTTTTTCCCTTCCAAGAGCAAAATGTCTTTCGACATTTTCAACACTTAATACAGAGATTTGCAAAGCTATACAAAATAGGAAAGTTAACTGTAGCTTATGATGTAGTTATTGAAAAATTAAATGTAAATAAAGGTACACTTTCCAAAGATCATTTAGAGTTAGGTCAACTAGGCTGTTACATATTTGAGTATTTCTTATACTAGCAGTATTTTATTACTGTTTTAATTAACGTACTCTATTAACATATCATACTAATATTTAATGATTCTAAGAAAGGTTCATTGACATAAAAATATCTGAGAAGAACCAGAAGACAACTACAGAGAAGCTGGGTAAGCATTATTTATTTCCATAGTGAATATTTAATACAAAATATATTATTTCATTTCATATGTATTAAACTTCATCTTCATAACAGTCCTTGCATAAGTCAATAATTTTAACCTGAGATTCCCCCAAGAGGAAAATACAAGAAGGACAAAATACAGAAATATAAATTCCACATATAGAAAAAGGGATAAGTGAACAAAAAGAAACAAAATTACTGTTTAGCATAGCTGTCAAATATTCAACTTCAAAATCCAGTAGAACATTTTTTAAAATGTGAATATCTTATCACTGGAAAAAATTGATTTAAACTGAGTTGTTTTTACTGAATCACACTCCATGTTTTTTCAAATCAATGTTTAAAGCTGTGCGAGCAAACTTTTTTGAGATTTAAGACTAGAAAAATGACATAAATATAAGCATTTTTAAACTGTTGACTTACCTAAATTTTTATTACTATATTTTTTAGGCTTCATTTTATGGGCCCTCTTCAGCATTAGCTGTGCAGTCCAAATATTCTTAAAACCCCTAGGGGAAGAGAATAACTTACTAAACATTTCACATGTATTATGTTACACCAGCTGCATATTATTGTATAATGCACTTTTCAGAAAGAAGTGTATAGTACTTCTTCTGCATGGTATGAAACTTTCTGAACCACACAGATAGCTGCAATGCTTATCTTAACATCACAGTATTGCAACTAATTAAGCTGGTGTCCCAGACACTTGTAAAAGTAATTACAATAATTGTTGCTTTGGTAGAAAAGAGAGGTTTTTGAAATGGGCAGCTTAAAAAAGACACGCACCAGCAGTCAGCTGTATGTATTCCTGTAAGTCACTATGTAAGCAAAAGAGCTTAACATACCATTCTTCTGAAATTTTCTCTTCTTTTTCAGACGTGAATGAAAATTTCTCTTTTTCCTTCCAGTCAGAGAGCTGTGACATTGTTTCCTTTCCTGACCTGAAAACAAAGTATAGAAGTGGTACTGAAAGGTAGGTAAATAAGGAAGGATCTTGGGTGAATATTTTGCAGCCTTTGTTATTCTGCAAGTTGTTTATGTCTTTTAAAGGCTCTTTTGAAGCTTGGAAATATTACAAAAAAGTCTATTTTAATACTCCGGCAAGGCTTTATCTTGGAGAGTAATAAAAGTCTGCCATCATTTTGAAATGTTTACATTTCAATTACTTGAAGCATATTTCAGTCCTTTCTCTCCAAAAGAATGCAGCTGTGTAAGAAATCCCTTTTAATCTTTATCTAGTCTTCCAAATCTCTATTTCAACATCTATGTTATGATATATGTGAAAAAATGTAAGATTTATGATTTATAGTCAAGCCTAGATAATTAAAAATACACATATATATTCTTATATCTTAATTCTGGTAGTCTATGAAAAATAACAACTGAATTCAATATATTTGGTTTTAACAAGTAAATACGTTTTAACCACAGTAACCAAAAGTCTCAAAAGCATCAGAAAACAGTCTCAAGTTCTCCTCCTTTTGATCTTTGTAAAATCTAAATGAACTAAATATAATGGAAAAAAAATACATTATATAACTTACCTGTTATGAAAGTGGATATTTTCTGCTGAGTATGAATGTGGTGTGTTTACACACTGCCAAACTTCTTGTGGTGACAATGGCAAACTGTTTGAATGTTCACTGGATTTTGAAGGCCTAGAATAGTTCTAAGTAAGAGAAAGGGAAAAAAAATGCAGTTGATGATTCCAGCAAGTTTGATTTTAAAATATGCAGGTAAACCTGCATCAGGGTTTGCAGGGTCTATTACTATAACAGAAAGAATTCTTAACGGTGATATGCCCATTACAGATCTTAGCTTCAACGAACTAAACAGGGAAAAAATGTGACTTTAGTTATACTAATTGTTCCCAAATATAGTGAATTATACATTTATAAGACTCCTTTTAATTGTAGGAAATACAAACATTAGTAATACTATGCTTGTAACAAGAAGAGAAAACCCTACCAAAACAAAAAGCTAGAACTTCAAAGTTTATCAAATAACTAGCAGACATTACAGTTCAATGACCTTTAGCTGTTCTGAAAACATTCAGCTGTTGTCATATAATGCAGATCTTAGTATTTTTAAAGTAGTGTGTCAACTAGCAATTTTTAATCCATTGCCAAATGTACAGATGAAGCACATCATCTTTTTTTTCTGCTACTGTGAAATAAAGTGTTGAAATAAATCCAAAATAAAGAAAAAACTAAGCAAATGAAAGAAAATCTGAAAGAAAAATTGCATCTGGAGATGAGGAGGAAGTCTGAGACTTCTAAAAGTAATCGTGTTTTTCAAGTCAATAGATTGTCATATTAATCACCCCAGAATAGCATATCCTCAAGGAACAAATAAAGACTGAATGAAGAGTAAGAAGTTTCTGTGACATGTTACCTTTGGCCAGTGCAGCTGGTTTGAGGGCAGGAGTGTTTTTGAAGGGAAACGGGTGGAATCCAGAGTTAGCCATTCCTTCTCTAATGCAGCCTGCATGAATGAGTAAAGTCAAATTGTGCACTGATAAAATCAGTTTAGTTTTGATAACTTTTGCAGAGTCTCTTTTAAATTGTCTTACACACTGTTTCAAGTGTTTTCAAGTCATACATCAGAATTCCACCTGCAGAGTAATCACACTTAAAACACCTTTGGAGGTGCTGTGTTGTACTGTCTTATTTTAAACAAATCAGATTAACAGCATTTGTGGGTTCTGGGGTTTTGGTTTCTGTTCTGTTTTTTTGTTTTTTTTTTTTAAATAAGATGCATCCCTGCCATCTCAAATTCTTGTGATTTTATCCCAACTTTGTTATCAACCTCAAGTTATTAAAAGACTGCCAAACTCTAAAAAAATACAGACATAAGGTACTTTAAGGCCTAAAGAACATGAACAGCACTATTTGCTGCTTTTGACTAATTGAGTATTTAATATCCAGATGTAGCTGCCTGACTCTGTGAAACTTGCTTTTGCGGAGATGAACTGAGTTGGTGATTAGTTTTCATTGAAATTTGGGGTTAAAAAGTGAATGTTATATATACTTATTCTTTCAATTAATCAATTTTATTTTTGATGTAATGGAATAATTTGTAAACAAAAACAATAGCTCAGAATGAAGAGGGGTGGCAGAATCAGGTGCTAACTAGTGTCTCTAGCACTTCAAAGCAGAATTCAGGTTTTTTTCATAAAAACAAAATTTAGATTTTGTTTCAAACTCAACCCATGTATTACTTATTTTTCTTATACATCCTTGAGTTTTTTTGAACACATGTTCTTTCAATATATTCTGATAAGTGAGAGAAGTAAATTACTCCCACACAGTAAGTAAATACCTCTGAAGAATTTGGCCTCCCTTCCACAGGGCTCAGTCATTCAGGCTGTTCTTCAGCAGCAAAGAGCCTGGGGTTCATTCTTTTGAACACGCATAATTTATAAAACTGGACTACTTTTCTCCCATTCATAGAATATTTCAGATCGCACTGATTTCTGACCCTGAGAAATCACCCTAATTTTGGATACCTTAGTGCAAACAGGATTTTGCACAGCCTTAGACTGGTGAAACAAGGTGGTCTTCCAAGACCTTTGAAATTCTGAGAGACAAAAGGATCAATTCCAGCTATGTAGAAAAGGTTACTCCAGGTACTGGTTGCATAATTTGGTGACTCTAAGAACACTCTCTTTATTTATAAGATAAATGTGAACAAGTATTATTATTCTTGTATTCTTAACTAGCTTTTCAAAATAAATCTGCAATAAATTTTTACTCTATTTTCATGTCTTGAAAGGCACGTATTCTTATATCTTTGATTCCCTGTTTCTGGAATTCCCTATTTTTTGATTACAGCATGGTTTAGTTTTCATTTTTTGTTTAATAAATCTGGATAAATTCTATGCCCTCATTATAAACGGATAATTTCTCTTTACCACTCTTCCCCTTCTTACCATTTCAAGTAATGATAAATATACAACACTACCCTTTTTACCACACCTCCTCTCTCAGGTGGTTGTATATCTATGCAAATAAACTGCAGAGTCATGCAACAAATGAAGTATATTACATTCTTTAACTGTTACATTCACCTACAACCCACTAACCTATCTCTCCTCAGTGATTAGTCTTATGCTGATAACCACTGACTGGTTGATTCAAACAATTTTTCATTTTTTTAAAAAAAAAGTCACAGTTAAAATCTATCCAGAAGCAGATCATAGCAAATCAAATCCCAAAGGTATTCATTTAAACATGTGAAATTTGGACAGTTTGGACCCAGAAGACTGACAAGTTTGTATCTCAGCAGAGGCAAAGCTATGACGTATTCAAGGTTTGCAATCGCCTGGGGTCTATAAGCAGAATGGTCAAAATCATTAACTATCAAAAAGGGAGAAAATCTGACCAAAACCTGTCAGTGGTATTAGATATTATTGCTCTTTGTCCTCCTTGAATTTACTCTTCAATGGCACCATACAAAGAACATGCCTAGCTTTTCAGATAAGAGTTTTTCACTTCTTTTCTAAGTGTGGGCATGCAATCCTGTTACAGGTAAACTCCATGTCTGCAAAAGATGTGTCTTCAACTCTGCTGGTATGTAAATATATGTGAAAATTGCCAGTTTCTGAAGTATTTTTTTCCTTCTCTTTTTGCAGAAGAATCAATACAGCTGGGAGAGAGGTAGATTTCCACTTCTACAATTTAAATGTCAATCAACTTATGTGTCCATTAATTGCCTGGATACTTAAATGTCTTACATTAGCAGTAAATATGATCTAAGTTCTACTGCCAGATTTCAGGGCAAGATTGCATCCTGGCTATTTGAATTTTTACCACTCTGATGAAATTGCTAGTGACGGAAATCAATAAAATCATGAAACATGAGAACTAACTGTCCAAAGCTGAAGTCAGTTTTTTGAAACAAGAATCACTTAAGCAGTACACTGATTGAATAATTTTGCTTTATAGTTATACCATAACACAATTAAAGTTCTCTACTCTTAATATTTAGGTTGAAACTTTTTCTCACAGATTTTTTCTTAGCCCAGTGTTTGCCATTTATTAATTTCATATTCTCCACAGTGTTATTTCTTTCATAATCTATAAAATGTCTTTCAGTGTTCTGAGTGTTGAAAAGAAGTATCAATGAAAAGATAAAAGAATGACTCAAAGGTATAAATATGCAAAATAAAAAAAAGATAACTGATTTATCATTAAGCACATTTACACTCCTTTAAATGTCTAGCATACTATAAAAATATACCACACCGTCTTTGTTTTGGCCAACAAAAATAAACATGCAATTGATTTTCAAATATAAGCTCTTCCACTATGTTTATCCCTATCTATGTTTAGAGATTTTGACAGACTACATTTAAGAAACTTCTGTCCGTATCTTTCCCATAAACACAGACCTAAATTATAAATAATGCAAAATTTATGACAGATTTACCAATACCTAAGGCTAAAAACTAGATCCGTTTTTACTGACAATGTCCACTAAGAGAAGAAGAAAAAAAATCTGAGATTAATTATAGAGCAAGTAAAATGATAATGTTTGATTGTATGGTCTACATAAACAGTTATGGGCACACTATATTTATGTTTATTTCTGAAGTCTAAAGGAATTGATTTCATAAATACTGAGGTATATAAAGCAGCTTTACACATATGTGTAAATCACGTACAGTTGATTTTACACACATTAGTTCATCTGAAGATGTAATTTACACTTGTGTATACTCCGTACTTTATTTCCAGTGTTTGTTTCAGATCAAAAACTGTACTGATTACTTTTTAAAAGTTTCAGTTTTCAAATGGACACAAAATATACATGGACTTTTCTAATTTTTTATTAAAACTTCACAGAAATGAATTCTCTTTAGCTTACTGTTTGAAACACATTCATAATACTTAGCAAATTTCTCAAGATTTTTTTTTTCTACCCTAGAGTTTATGCTAGTTTTCATTTAGCTTCTTCTCAGGATACTTCCAAGATACTTCCAAGACTGGAAGAAATACAGACCAGCAAGATTACATTATGGGCTAGATTTTCTGAGAAACTCAAGTTCATGTCCAAAGCTTAGTTCAGTGTGAGGAAGTTGAATATCAATTCAGATCCAGACTTTCTAAAAAACTTCCAAAGCTAAGACAGTATCAAATATGAACATCCTTAACTGAATCATCTGTTAGTTGCATTATTGTTCCATTTCCAGTATCATAAAAATTCAGCCTAAGTTCTGCCATTTTGAAACTATATTGATTTCAACAATTTTAGAAAAAAACCTGTATACAGTCTTCTTTTTAATTAGACAGTTTAGTGGATATACATTTTATAGAAAATGCAAGTAGTAGGAAAATTAATCTATTTCTCTGGGTTTGTCTTTCATGCTTATTCACACATTTTATGAGGTGAAGATAAATAGGTTACCACCCTAATAAAGGTTAGTTTAACCTTTGGCAATGCTTCTTTTTCAACCCTGTCTTTATGTAAGACAAGAGAATTCAGACAGAAAGCTGGGCATGGCTGCATTCTCATGACTGCTAAAACCAAACAATGTTTCAAGCCAAAAAAAGTAGTGAGTATCGTATGAATTCCAGAGAAACTTTGCAATGATTAATTGACCCCAAGAGATTTTATAGTCTTACAAAAGCTGGTTAATTATTAAGAGCACATTCTTGTAGGAAAATTAGAGGACAAGAATAGCAGTATAATTGTCCATTTATAAGAAGGCTGCATTGAGAATTACTGGTAAAATCACTACATTCTGTTTGAAAAACATTCAAGAAAAATGTATTGGGAATGTCTTCTCCAAATGTAATTTTTCCAAACTGTGTAATAACCTCAGGAACCTAACTGTTCTCTCAAATTCTAATACATACATATATATTTATATTTTATATATATACCCATGTGATTTTTTAAATACATATGACTAATATTATAGCAGTAATTTATTTCAGAACATACAAAACCAAATGAATAACAAAAATTTCAGGGACTCTGAAAGTTTTTGTTCACAAAAAAGTTTAAATGTATATATACATAATTAACTCTCCAAAAGTCTGAATCTTCTTGTAGTTCATGTCAGTCATTCATGACCTACGTGACCCAAATTTTTCTAGAAATGCATTTTTGTCTCGAGTCTGACAAAGGAAGCTCTGGGTCCTACATCTTTTTCTGAATACAGGAATAAAAAACACAGATGGGTAAAAGGTAACCTCAGCTTCAGAGGTTAGACATGGTTCAAGTAAGCATCAGAAATGTTTGCTTCAAAAAAATCTTTCCTGATGCCACCCCCACACACCTCAATAAATAGCAGGCTCCTGACACCTTCAGGCCACCCATCAAAATGGTTCTAAGACCCCAGGTGCAGTCTTTCTCTATTAAGATGACAAGAATCTTCAGGTCTTCCCCTCTCTGACTCTGCCACACTATAAAAACTTCAGCTGGTATGTCCCTGCAAGCCTTTTACCAAGCTCTACCTCTGTGAAAACAAACAAACAGACCTTTCAAGGGGCAATGAATCAAAAAACCCAACAAACAAAACAGCCAAGAGATCCCTCATCCCCAATGCTTAAATACTGTACATTCAAAGAATTCAAAGGAAGATAACCCTAAATGCTCTATCAAGTTTGGGGAATGAATATTAAAAACATAGTAGAAAGGAAAGCTGTACTTCAGCTTGCAGTTTTGTCGAAGGAAGGGAAGTCAGGCAGAAGCACATGGTAATAAAAAAACCAGACTAGTCACAAGTTTTTAATCTTCTAACCTTTAATATGTTCCAAAGTTCATGTCACATGAGAAAACTGATTCAATTTCAATACAACTTTTTCTTACTGTTTAGAAGTCTCTATATCAGAAACAAGAACAAAAAAAAGTATTTGGAAGATAAAGAGCAAAGAAGGACTAAGTTATAAGCATATAAAATTTGAAACTGGTGATAACAACTATCTACACTAAAAATGCTTAATTCTAAAGAGGATAGGCCTTAATGAACTTACAGCTTCTCTTATACTGTCCTTATATGTCCCTAGTACTAACTCCTCTATTCAAAATAAATTACACACAAATGAATCTGCAAGTTAAAGTTGGTTGATTCATAACTACAGTTGCAACGCTGTAAATCTTTTGGGACCTGCACTGCTTCTCTTTGGGAAATTCAAGAGCTTCAGGAGCTGATTCTTTAGGACGTTTTCCTGTTGTAAACTCAGACTTCTGAAATGACCTATAGTTACTGCTAATTCCATATCAAAATAAAATTTTAAATTATTTTCCATGCAAACAAAATAACCAGACTGTGTACCAGGAGATGGGTTTAACAGTACTTAACTTTTAGGATTCCTTAGCCTGCTCCATTCAATGAAAAACTAGACATAAAGTCAAATAGGTTTTAGCTAAATTAAGACTGTGTTATAGGGTATGGTTTGGGGTTTTTTTCCCCTTTTCTTTTTCCACTATTAGAAACTCAAGAACTGCATGGCAGAGAAACTCCATTAGGACCCTAGGTCCTTTTCATGTGGTGCTGCTTCCTAGCCAGTCAGACCCTAGACAACAGCATTGCATGGGTGACTCCAGCCCATATGCTGGACTTTGCACTTGCTTTTCTTCAACACCATGAGGCTCTGGTCAGCCTGCTTATCTAGCCTGCGCTGGCTGCTCTAAAGGACATCCTGGTCCTCCAGCATTCGTTGCCCCCAAATTGGTATCACCTAAACACTTGTTGAGATGCACTCTGTTCCATCACATAGGTTGTTAATTAAAATACTTACTGTTTTGGTTCCCCTACTTCCATGATTGGCTGCATTCATTACTGTCCACAAGTTGGATTTTGCACCAGAGACAACTATCTAAGCCTGGCAGTCCAGTCAACTTGCCACTCACCTTTTAGTCTACTTGTCCAGCCCATACCTCAACAGATTTTGAGAGTAAGACTGTAGGAGACTGTTCAACAGACTTGCTAAAATAAAGGCATGCAATATACACTGCCCTAACCTTACTCATAGTGCCAGTCACCTTGTGATAGAAAGCAATGAAGTTGATCAGCCCTTGGTAAATGCATGCTGGCTGCTCCCAGCCACCTTCTTTCATGGGTTTAGGAATGGCTTCTGAAAGGATTTGCTCCACAACCTTCCCAGGAACTGCAATAAGGCTGATTTGTCTCTAGTTCCCTGGATCTTTATTCTTGCCTTTCTTGAAGATGGGTGTGATGTCTGCCTTTTTCCAATCACCAGTAACTTCCCCCAGTTGTCACGACCATTCAAAGATGATAGAGGACGACCTCAAAATTACATCAGGCAGCTTGTTCAACTCCCTTGGATGCATCCCATCTGTTCCCTGGGGCCCCTGAGAAAGTTAAGATGTGCTGTGGTTGGATAATATCTGCCATATTCTAAACTAAAGGGACTTCAAGCTCCAGGCAATGAGACACGTATGGATTTAAGTGTGAAGGAGAAAGGAAGCTGACATCTCACTTTCCTCTTTGGTTCCTCCAGAAGTACTGCTATTAAACTCAATTACAATATTGACTGCATCAATGGCCTCTTCTCATAGACAAGTCAATTAGGAGGGCTCCTGAAATTTGTTAGCAGGCATTACTAAAAAATCTTTTCCAATGCAAGTCAATGAGGACGTGCTAAATATGAGAAATTTAACTAGATCCTTTAAATGCAATCTATACCTACAGTAAAATGTCAGTTTTAACATTACAGTTAAAGTTTAAAGAACTTAGGGATGTTATATTCAATGATTTGGGATCCTTAACTCAGCTTTCAAGAGACTCCGGATACAATTATGCTCACTGAGAACTGATGACTGTTACTGCTTCCATTTACTATTATGCATTTGGCTTAGAATGATTTTCCTTTGAGACTACAATAATGAGTCTAAAACTCCACAGAACTAACATTTTTTAACTTTTATACATTCTTTCCATTGCTTGAGCTGTTTATCCAATTCTGATGCTTGACTCTGTTTAGACAAATAAGACTTCAAAGTATAATTGATGATATCAATATGTCATCATATACTTTAGGATGTCATAGAAGTTAAATATAATTTAGAAAAATACCATACCATTTTGCAAAAGACGGGATCCAAATGATATCTTTAGTGTCATGCATCATTAGTGGGCTTTCCTCTGGAAAGTATTTGTTTGAATCTGGCTATTTAACCAAGAGTTAGATAGAAAGAAGCTGTAAAGATAGTTTCTGTCTAAAAATTAAAAGCATTTCAGGTGGCATCAAGAACTGAGATCTCATGGTAGAAGGGCAGAAAGCAATCAGAGCACATTCTGCATGAGCTTTGAAGCTGGAGTGCTGGCAATGGCCACAACTCCTAATAGATGTGTTTGTGTTTATTTTATCAGATATCAGCTGCAACAACCTACTTCCAAAGGCAGGATATCTACCAGATAACTAGAAAACAAGATTTCAGTATTTTAGATAAGCATCATTGCCCAAAGAGGTAGAAAAGAGGTTTATGTATCTGATGATGCCACAGAGTGAGAATGGCATGTGATTCATTAACATAGCAGCTGAAGAAGCAGGATCATATCAAGAGACTGATACACAATCACTGAAAAGATTGGTGTCCCAACATGTTACTTAGGAGAGAGTTTACCCCTCCTTTTTAAAAGAAGAGGATGGACCTAATGAAATTTTCATCATACCCTTTTTTACTTTTCTACAACACTGTAACTTTACAAGAAAATTGATGAAAAAAAGGATATTCTTTGTGGTACAGAATACAGAAAGGCTGAATTCTGATCTGACGTTTATAAGCAATTACAAGAGCAAGACATGTCTAAGGGTGTCAAGATACAACAAATGTTACGGGGACCTTCTAATCCATAGGCTATTCTTATTTCCTGGTACTAGCCAGAAAACAGCAATCACTGTCACAAGCCCACAATCACAAGCTCACAGCCCGAGACAAACCACATCATGAATGATTATCTGAAAAGAAAATAAAACACATTGTATGTGTCTAGTTTGGACATGTGATAGGAATACTAATGATAGGAAATGTAAAGAAATTGTTGTTCGAACTGCTGTTTACTTTTCAAGAGTTGGTATGTATGAGGTAGTTTTTATTTTTTTCCTCCTTGCCTCCCCCACAGAAAAAAAAAAAAAAAGAAAAAGAAAAAGAAAGAAAACTGCTACTCCATTGGCATGGAAGACAAGCAAAAAAATAGGAACAGCTATGTGTCTGAGTGTGGATATGTAAAAAATGTGAAGGAATCTCCTGGTCAGTAATTTCAAAAGCAGTCAAAAAGACTGGGATTTTAAAATTCTACATAATCAAGCTCAGAAGCAGAACAATACTTGGTCTCAGGGTAACAGATTAATTCACTTTGATGAAAGAAGCAGTGATGAGTTTCTTTTCAGCTTGCTTGCAACTTCTTTCAAAAAGAAAGTATGACTAGATAGCCCCGATTTAAACTAAATTAAAAAAATGAAGTTTTGAAAAATAAAGTACTTACTTCCTGATCCATATAAACATCAATATTGGTATTTATCTTAATGAGAATAAGGTATATCTCCACATGCTGATTCAGCGTAGGAAACCCATAATTTATTCAATGGCCACTGTTTGGAGTAAAGAATTGTCCTATAACTAATCATATTCAATTGGTTCAGCCATTTTGCATTTCGTTCACTGCCGATTCTCATCAAGAAAATGCTCATGGTTACACAGCACAGAAAGTAAGAGCTACACCAAGCAAATGTGTTGTCAGATTTTGTCCACCACAGGTGAAGTGGCCTCTGCCTTGTAGATCGTTTGCTACATGGATGAACTGCTGATGAAAGGCTGCCTTAAGATCAGCCTTCTGGACAATACACGCTGGAATTCTCCAAAGTCCACATGAAAGACATGAAAATATCACTAAATGCCAAGATCATACTTTCTGAGACATCTGTTGGCCAGATCTTTCACCTCATCTGGGATAGCCTGTTTGACATTACAGAACACAACAGACACAAAACACTACTGCCATCAGTTGCCTCCGAATGCCTTTGACAACGTACGGGAGCTGGTATGAATACAAGAAGATATCAGTAATGGTTCAGGTGAAATGATGTTATTCATGCTATTGTGAGCAAAATAAAGGTCTTTTCTTCAGCTCAGTCACATGCAATTCATTTTTCACGCGATATGGTGCCAAACCTCTACTAAAAATATACTACTGTTCAATGCACACAGAAGAAGTAAACAAATCTTTGGCAAAGACTTGAGTTTTCCCTGTGTTGTTTCAAAGCCTCACCTTCCACAGACCACTGGGTACACTGAGTTTAAACGAAGATCTTAAACAGTAATTTAAAAAAGACTGGTGTCCAATGACTTATTGCATTGTGATATTTGTAAATGGTTTAAATACTAGCACGCTAGTGATCTTGTAGAACACTAGATAATATTGAATAAAATAACTATGACTGAAATCTACATAATGCTGGTATGTAAAAACTCAGACAATGGCTACACCACAAAATAGTAGACTATTCCAAAACCTTGTGGACAACATTTAGCACATTTGCATTGGTTTTCAATACGGAAAGTTTCTTCTCCTTTCTCTCTCATTTCATTCGCCCTATCCAGCAGTGAAATCTGCAGTACAAAACGATGTCCGGATATTTTTCTCTTCCTTCACACCCTAGCATATGGGATCTCTTAGCCCAGCAATATGTACTCCTCCCTCCACACTTGTTTGAGGCCCAACAGATAGCCACTGATATCATGTGTCATTATTTGGCTCTGCTTCAGCACTTTGCTATAAAACACTAAAGCCAGAAAGGAGGAAATAGGAAGTGTAGACTGTTCCAAGCTTCTGCTTCTTTTTTCTGTAGAAGTAGAAAGTCCATGTGATTTTGTGTTGCCCAGCTGCAGAGGATGAAACAGCTTAAGGACATATGGAATCAGGCAACCTAGTACTGAGGATGGCTAGTGTGGGCTAGGCAGAGCAGAGTGTAAGACTATAACAGTTAAGCCACATATTTCTCGTAATCAGACTCTTCAGCACAGAGAAGATGTATGTTTTAAAAAGAAAAAAAAACCAAACCCCAAAGGAAAAAACATGACAAAAATTTCATGGTATAATTCTAGTTACAGTCATCGATCATGAACACTGAACTGCTCACTCACTGAATAAGGTAGATCCTTCATTGTACATTTATTACATATATTGCTCTGTAGAAAATGTTCTCATATTTTTCATCTCAAGAAGCTAAGGGCTTGAGTAACTTATTTGACAGTAGTCCTCAGTTCAGCGACTTAAAATACCGGCTCGTGGTTCTCCTGTCATGATTTGAATCTAAACACTTACTCTGAGAATTGCTTCCTAGACCCATGTTTTATTTTGTAATAAACTCAATAACAATGAGGAAAAAAGAAGGAAGAAATGTGTGGCAACACCAGAGGGTGACACAGTGCAAGCCTCTCTGAAATGAGCTGGCCCTTTTTTCCTGCCTTCCCCACTAATTCCTTTTCTCTTTGGCCTCAGGACCATGCACCTGCCCAAATGTGACTGCCTTGCTGACAGAGAGATGGAACAAAACAGCCCATGTAGTTTTCAGTTTAGCGATTTAAAGAAAAAAAGAAATCAGAGGATTATTTGGGCTGAACAGAGTGAAACAAGAACGGCTCAATTGAATTACAGTATATAAGATGCTGGCCTACTGGCTGAATAATTCAAAACAGGGTATTTTCCTTCTTTAATATATGAACAGATACTTCCTTCCTGTGTGAAGAAATAAATCCTTTAACTTTCTGCTTTTTATTATTTTAGAAAGAAGCCAGGGATCAGAGAACATCAACTAATGAGACTGTTCTTTTTTGTATATATATTTCAAATTAAAATGAAAAAAATCCTAAAATTTAAGCCAGATTTCTATGTGTACACACCACATTTCCTGTCTACCAAATGGTTCCTGGGACCCCTGCCTCAAACATTTTTGCATGCTCTTACAGTAAGACAGTAATTCTGAAAATGTATCTTAAAATAGCTGCTGAAAGGGAGAAGAATAAAAAAAAATTACTCCAAGTTATTAAGTCATTGGTAATAATTTCAAACAAAGCCTAATTATTTCCTAAGGGGAGGTGGGATGGCAAATGAATGCTAATACTCAGATCATTGAAGACCAATCAACAGTAAACAGCACTGCTCCAAATAAAAACATTTATTTAGTTTCATAACTCTCTCTGAGCCACACAAACATGAATATAAATAGGACTTAATCCTGCCAGTAGCAGGGCTATCGTGTCAATCTCTTCTGCATATTGGAATATTGAGTGGAATATTGTCAAATGGCTCTTGCAAAGGTGGAGCAGCTAAATAAGCATCTTCAGAGACAAAGGTTCATGAAAAAGCCCTTAAGTCATATCCTCTTAGGTCTCAAATGGCCACATTGCTATCAGTTTTCTTTGCTTTACATGAAACCATTAAAAAAAAATTAAAAAGACAAAAAGCCAACAAATGCGAACAACTAGGGAAAGCAGAGTTCCAGACAAACATATCGGTAAGCCATGAACCGCTGCCTTACTATGCATTCTGAGTCTAGAACTTCCCATGTAGACTGTCTTTTGAGGTTATAAAAGATTGGCTTAAAGATTCTTTACCTTTCTTACCTAATGACAATATTGATTGTGCAGACATTTTTACTTTTTGATGATTGCTAAATTCAGTTTTGAAATTGATGTTATTCCTCAAATTCCTTTGGAGTCTGTTTTTATTTCTTAGAATGGAAACTTCTGAGCCAATTTTAGCCCTTTGAAACTCAAAGGACATTATTAATTCTATATAAATTGTAAAAACTGCTAGAGATAATTTCTGGATTTTGTGAATCACAGACCTTATAAGCATGTTCTTTTTCCTGATTTAACTATACTTCTCTTTGTAATTTACAACTGTATTCAGAATCGTGATCTTTTATAGCACTTTACCTATAAGACAAAGGAAGAGCTAATAACCTGCTTTACCTCTGGTTTTAAGAGTGTAGTTTTTTTACTGGAATACCGCAACACTGAATCTCATATATATTTTCTATATTTTCAGCTACATTATTGTTCTCAATTTGTCATGAAAATGATCAAAACACACACTCAGATATTGTTGACAAAATACACACTCAAATAAAAAAAAAAGCTCAACATTTTAGAACAAAATTAGCTGTTTCCTTACTCTCATTTGATTGTCCATTAACTGTAGAAATACACGGGGGTCTATGGTGGGTGTGACATTAACATTACAGTAATTATTGGAGCATCTCAAAGAGCAGGAAGCAATTAATCCATGAAAAACACATTTAAATGAGCTATATGTACCAAATGCTTCTTTTATTTCTGGACATCCAACATACTAATTCCAGCCGTGATAGTCCTTACAATTTCTTTTATTTCCAACACCCTCACAATTGCTTAAGAAGAAGAGTATTTACTTTTTACATTAAGTTTTTAGGCTTATGATTGTGCTTACTTCAGAAAACGTAAAATCATCCACATTTATTTCTTCATAGTCATCCTCCACTTCATCACTCTGAACAGCTGCAAGAGCACTGGTGAGTTTCTTTCGCAAAAGAAAACCCTTCCAAAATGCCTAAACAAAAAATTTAAAGCATGTTATACAAAGCCATAGATCAAACCCAAATCCAGATTCTCTATGTTATCCCATTAGAAAGATAAAACATCTTGGGCCTTGGTTTAATAGCTCAATGATCTGTTTTTTGAACTTTATGTGACATTTAAAACTACAAGACAAATTAAATGCCAGCACATGTCTAAAGCTTAGAGTACTCAAGAGGCTCTCCACAAGTAAGCAGAAAGGAATCCTGCAACTCCCTCAACTACAAACCTGGGTCAACTAATTAATTATTTGACAATTCCTTCAGGGACTATTATAAACTGAAAGGAAAGGCTACATAAGAAAAAGCTGAGTGTCAATTTTCAAATTACTGAGAATAAAAATACACTTGTACTACACGTCTTCTAGTTTACAAGTAGTAATTCTTGGAGACATCTCATGCAATTGACCTAGGTCAGTTACTCTCTCTTAACTAAGCTCTTTATCTAAAAAAAAAAAAATTGCCAGTAGGCATAATCATATTTAAGAAAAAGAAGCACATTAGGACTTAAATGATAGAAAAAGCAGAAGGGTGTTAGGAACACATGCCAAGCTGTAGAATTGGATTCAGGAAAACACTTCAGAGATCATAATTACATAGATGGAATTACGAAAACTAAATTAAGGACAGCAATTTTCCCCCAAATCAGTGTTTGACATCATTATAGTTCAAGATGCTTTATGCATTTAAAACACCATGCAAAAAATTTCCACTGTCTTGAAAGATGTAGTGTTGCCCACATTTAATGGCTTTGCAATGAAAGCATTAAAATAGGAAGGGTAAATCTCATATTCTGGCTTAATGTTTAGCACATTAATTTTTAGGAAATTACTGTCTAACTGCACAAATTATTGAAAATATTACTGGTTTTACAGACACGGTTCTTGATCACTGTAAAAATGATCAAATGTATTAGAACTGCTTTCTTATAATTTCATTGTTGTTATTTTCCTACAGATCTTTACAACCACCCAAACAAAATATTCTGATACTACTGAGTGATCAAATTACATATATATTCCATTCAACAGATACAGATAGTTTTTACAAATGCGAAGGAGAAAAGCAGTCCTAGTGGTATATGCAGAAGGATACACTGTAAGGTAGCTCTTAACACATATCTATGACAGCACCAGGACATTGCTCAGTCATGATCAAAAAGAAAAACTCTACGTTAGTAGTTTTTAAGAAACAAGATGAAAACTTTCTTACTGTACAAATTTGTGATACGGAACTCAGTTCTAGTCGCTTCTTTACAAAAGATTATCATAGAACGAGGTAAGTGCTCAGAGAGGTCAAAAAGATAAAAAGAAGTACAGAGTAATGTGAATCGAGACTAATTGGACTAAACTTGTATTTACAAAAGAGGGAATATAAGGATGGATATATGAGAGATCTAAAGAACCATAAAATGCACGGAAGATAAACAGTGAAAAACTATTTTCATACTAACTTTGGAAATTATCAGGTCTGAAACAAAGGAAAGGAAGCATATTTTAATCACTATATTAATTTGTGAAACTCATTGCTTTAATATATAGCAGAGGTCAAATATGTAAGTAAGTTAAAATATGGATGAATTGTTAATATACTAGCTAAAAACTATACTCCAGAAAAAAAAAATTAGCTAAATTTTGCTGTAATATGATTCTGTACTTGTTTTGTTTGTTACTATGCACATTTACCGGCCATTTTGCCACTGTCCATTTGTTGAATGGATACTAATTACCTGGACTTTCAGTCTGAAATGGAATTTATTCTCCTAAATCACTTCAGCATTGTTGACATTTTTATAGAAGACTTATAATATAAAATGTTTTTAAGCTAACTTGAAATCTGAAATTAATACAGGGTCCATCTACTTAAAAATGTAGATAAACCTATGAACCTTGGCAACTTGGCAGGTAAATACTATATTTGGTTAGTAAACTAAACAGAGCCAAGGCATGGACTTCAATTCTTGCACATGGTAACTGTTAAGGGCCAAGGGGACCGAGGTAACAACTCCTCAATTTCCTTAACGATTCCCTCTGTCTTACCAGAGACAGAAGGGTTTTAAAGGGGAAGGAAGAAATTCACACCTCGGTTTTGCGTTTCGGGAAAAACTGAAACAAACTTTTAATACACAATAAAACCATACAACTATACACTATTATATATATAGGCACAAACCGAGAAAAAGGGAAACAAAAATGAAGAAGAAGACTTAGATAACCAGAGTTCTTAACAGTCTGTTCTTTTCAAGGTCAATTCTTGGCAGTCATCCCGTTCTCGGCAGTCATCCCGTTCTCGGCAGGCAGCCAGTTCTTGGCAGGCAGCCCACAGCGAGGTAGGAGGCATGGCCTGGTCGGATCCCTCTCGCGCTGGGAAAAAGTGGGGGGAAAACACCCCGCTGCTCTCAGGCGGAGAAAACTCAGAGAAGCTCCCTGCACGAACAGCCGGGAGCTTCGGATATCTCACCCGGTTCCAGACGAGACTCACGGCAGGAATAGCTCACAGTCTGTAATCCTTGGCGATCCGGGGGTGTGGGCCCTCAGGTCTAGTCAGGTCAGGCCTAGTCACCCTAGTCGGCTGCAGAGCAGATTCGTGGGAGTCCTCTCTTCGTGAAGTCCAGAAGTCCAAGAGACAGATCCACCCCCGAGCTGCTGCTTTTAGAGGCTCCCGACATAACATTACGTCCACCTGACTCTCTTAACCAATTAAATGCGGAATTATCATACTGCATGGAATAATTCTATTTGTCCATTTCCCAAAACAAGGAAGTTTCAGCTCAAACCAGGACAGTAACCTGTTCTGTTTAACTGTTAGTTCAGTATCTACTGGAGGACAGCCTAGGCCATGGTCTGTAACCAATGGCAGTATGGATGAGGCAATCCTGGTTTTGGGAGATGGGGAGAAAAGCAAAGAGATGGATAGGTAAGATAGAAGAGACGGGATGAATAGTTAGTTATATAGATATCAGACATGATGTTCCAGCTACTCAGTGTTTGTCAGTTTAATAGCATAGACACACCCCAGTAAGATCACAGGTGCAATATGTCTTAAACATAATATTAGACTCTAACCAAGCAAAACTAATTCAGGAAAATACCTGGTGAAAAGGGGAAAATATTTTTATGCTTCTATAAAACCTTTTGTAAAGAAGGCTCTCTTTCAGAGACATCAAGTTTATGCTGATCAAATAAAACAAAAAAGTTTAAATAAGAAACTATTAATAAAATCATAAACAAAAACATAAACAAAAAGATAACAAGTACATAAAACTAGTAAGTTTTTTTCCCTATTAAATTTGAAAAATAATTAAAGAAAATAACATTAAACAACCTGGATTAGTGTGGCAGCTTCATGCTTCTGTCTCAAAGCTTCTATAAACTGACGATTTTCTTTTTTGATGCTGTCAGTTTTCCTCCTGGCATGATACTGCCGCCAAAGGGACTGGATCACTGATGCTGCCATATGTAGCCTCACAGAGACATAAACATCTTTATGAATGACGTAGCCTCACCGGTACAACTGAATTATCATAGCTACCAAACTATAACCAAAAAACATAGAACTATGCAAGTGAAAGACTCTGACATTAAACTGTGAAGAAATTACAATCCATAGGAGACATATGTTCAGAAGCACTGGAGAATGTTCACATCACATAACTTTAGAAATCCAATTATCTAAGAGGACTAATCTTTGCTGGGATATGTTCCCTGTATATTCATTGGAGAGGAAGTCTCCTCACAAGGAGAATTAGGACAGAAGTGGTTTATCAATGACTGAATAAACTATTGGAGGGTTCAACTTATCTCCAATGTCCACATAAAAAAAAACCTCAAACAAAACCAAAATAAAACAAAAGAAACCAATAAGCAGAGCTAAATTATGAAAACAGCGTGAGACAAATATCTCCAATGGGAACGGACAGGAAAAACAAAGTGCAATTTCATCTTTTGCCTAATTTTACCCCTCAATTTAATGCTACTGATGCAGAAAAAATTTAACAGCAGCTCTGCATTATGATTTTACTATCTTGGAATCCTTTTCTCCACAAAATTCTCATTTCAGTTGGGCAGTGGGTTTAAGAAAAGACATGCAAATTTTTCCCAATATTTACATATTTTCTTCCCTTGTGCAGTGCATCTGTTTAAGCAGAGGAACACTTTTCATCAAAAAAGCTCACTTCAGAGGTTAAGCTAGAATTTTTTTTTCCCTAAAATGTGTTTATTAAGTTTACCAACTCCAAAACATAGTTTATTTATAAGCTTTGCATTAATAAAAAACAGTAGCTGAGTTAAAAAAACCAAACAATAAAAGACCCTTTAATGGTTTGTATTCTGTGTGAAGAGAACTGTCCAACAACAAGCTTACAGAACTCATTTAAAACATTAACTAAAAACTCTAAATGTACTATTTCAAAAATATTTCTCTGAAAGCATTCATCTTCCATAACAGACTACTGTACTCTTACTTTCAACTTCCTGAGAGGTAGTGATGAATTCTATGGTCTTCCTGAATACTAGATATTATGACAAATTATTAATGTCTTAAGTACCTACCAAGCACTACTGCCCATTTACCGTAAGTCTAAACAGCATGAAGAAGCACACTCTCTATGCCGGCTCTTCAGTGTTTTCAAAACATATATTTTTGATACTGAATTTTTGTACCTTTAAGGCAAAAATTTCAGCTTCTGTTTTCCCTGACCGTACATCCAGAGCCATACAAACCAACAGCAAATGCATTCCAAAGAAGTAATAAACCAGTCTGATTCATGCAGAATATCTGGGGGCACAGAACAAGTTGAACTGGCCCCTCAGTCCTGCCTCTACATCTGAGAAGCAGGTTGAGGCATGTTGGAGGAGTACCAAGGGCAGGGCAGGCTGTTAGCTTTTTAGTCATCACAACAGCAGGAGACTGGCCAAAGGTCAAGAGAGTAGGATAGGAGATTTAAGGAACTTTTCCCTCTTGCCTTCTAAACAACACTGACTGTAAACTCCACACAGATGAGTCTTGAATGTCTAATAATTAGTATAGAAAAAAAGCCTTAAACTAGTCTGTAGTTTAAACTGCCCCAAAATTCCTGCAGACCATCCAGCATTTTCATCCCTAACATTGTATGTGTCATTGAACTGGTGTCATAAATTTATTGCAAAACAGAAGGAAAAGGTAGGAGAGCGTAAGAGTTTTCAGATTCTCCTACTATATAGTATTTTAAAATTCTTTTAACTACATACCTATCTATATTGCAATATAACGACTGAGGGAATATCACAAAAGACTGTTGTTTATATGGAAGACCAGTGTGCTTCACCTTAAAATAACTCTTCAGTGTCTAATAAGCTTAAAAATACTGTACTTACTTCTTACTATAAGTTCTGAACCTCTGTTTAAACAAGAAATTCCTATTGACTATCCATATATTCGCTCGTATTGCCTATATGTGCAATCTAATTGAAAGCAATCTGTCTTACCTCTTTGCATCATGCTCAAAATGCTGAAGATCTCTTCCCATATTACTTGCTACTATGACTGACTGTTTCAACGCGAGATGGGCTGACATGTTACTGCTTCCTTTGCTTTCCTCATTGTAATTAATACAAGATTCAGAGCTCTTCTGCTTCACCCTCTGATCTTCTTTATTTTCCTTTTGGTGCCCAGGTACGGAGGAGTTAATGAATGTGTCCTGAATACGGCCAGTAGTAATCCATCTTTCGGAAGGATCCAACAAGACCTGTTTATTTTCTGTCGCACCAATGATAAAGAGGTTATTTTCCCGTAGGCAGCCAGTGGATGTTTGCTTTAAAGGATTTTGCAGTGCTCCTGGTCCATCTTCGTCAGTAACGTTTAGTTCACCATACTCATGTGCATATCGATGTTTAATACTAAGTTTCATCAACTGATTAAAATACCAGCATTGTCCCTGGGCAGAATCAATAGAAGAGGCAATTCTGAAAGAAAACAAAAATGTTTTTACATGTGTTTCAGACTGTAAAAATGCTTTTTGAAATGCATATTCCCTCTATTGTTTCCTAAACTACCTTGTATTTTAAAGTATCCTTATATGGTTCCATGTTCTTACAGCGAAGAGTAATGTGATTGAAAATCAGTTCCAGTATTTAAAAATCTTAATTGCATTTTTCTTTTTTGACAGTATTGAATATATACTCATGTATATTAGATTGCTTATTTTGCTCTGACTTTTTTTTTTTTTAAAAAGGTTTTAGTCTGTTTGAAATAGGGACTAGAGCATGTATTTCACTATTAATTTTCCATGTGATTAGAGGCATATGAAGCCAAAAACTTTAGAGGATTTGAGGCAATTTTGTTATAAATCCTGTAATAGGCTTAATCATCCAATTTTATCTTGGAACTATGAAAGCTAATATAAAATAGCAGTATTTTTAAAATTTAGATTAGAACTACAGCAACAAAGCCCCAACAAACCACAATGCCTAGAGAATGTAGGAAAACAGAAACTTTTTTTATCAGTATAAGGAAGGTGCTAGACTGAAGCAACACTAATCTACAAAGTGTGGCTCTCACTAGTTTTGTGCTACCTCATCTAAACAATGAGGATGAGTAAGAGCAAATATGAACTAATTTATCGTTAGACTCAGAAGGCTGTCTGTATGAGGACAGCATTTGCCCATTGTATTAGGTAGCAGGTACTTTCAGAATCATGAAAACATTTTCATTTGATAGGATAGATAGATGCAGAGATCTGTAATCTGATGTTGGTTTCAGAGGAGCACAGTGTCAATTCCAGATCAACAATCCAAGAGAAAAAGGAGAAATAAGATCAATTGTCTCAGGAGTCTGGAAAAATCAGGTCCTAAGATTATAGTTTGAATAACAGGATTTTCCTTCCTGTTCATTATTCTTGAAAGGCGAAGCTTTTATAATGTTTTATTGTGAAGACTCTATAGCTTTATAGCTATTTCCTCTCGTGAGGTTCATCTAAGAACATTTTAGATTTTTAAAACATACGGAATCAGATCTACAAGAGTAAAAAACATTCCAGCTCTCGCTCCGCTAATGCAACTTCAGTGCTATTGGACAAAATATGAATGACTAAATTGGAAGCCAAACTCACTGCACATTAGCTGAACATTTGATTGCCCATTACACAACATTACTCCTATTCCTGTTAACTCCACAAATGTGACAACTCCTAAAAATATTTAAACCAATGCATATATTTGCTTAAGGATCTAACAAATTAGATCTAGCTGTCTCCTACCCAGTAAAAATAATAATTTCTTCAACATGAAATATTTAAAGCATTAGTTAAATACTTTAAATTAGTTAAAGTATTTAAGAAGATAAATGTGGTACAAGATCAGTACCAAAGTTCTAAAAAGCATATTATGGTGAGAAGATAAAAAAAAAAAAAGCAAAACCCCCAAACCCAAACAAACTCCCCCCAAACCATTTTTTAGTTTTTTTTGCTTGAGTATTAAAATACTGTGGAAGAACCCAGAATGTTTTATACACTGTGCAAAATAGACTTCTGTATGGAATGTATATCTTGAGCATCCTTGTTCATTCTCAAAAAACAGAAACAAAGAAAACTAAAACACTGTAGCAGTGAACAGAGTAGGATACTTGTGCATCCTCTCCTTTCACAGGTGCAGGGACATCTTGAGCAGCTGTTTTGCCCTTCCAGTGGCTATGAATGTGGCAAGCAGAAATGGGAGGGAGAGCTGAAGGTAGTTAAAAAATCAGGAGGGGAGTAACTGTGGGGTCACCAGGGATCATGTGCTACTTTTTTCACAGAAGCTGCTTTGTTCCACCAAGCAGTGGTTGAAAAATATAGCCTTGTTGCTATGGGCATGCACCCTATCTTCCAGCTGACACATTCCTTGGCAATCCACAACTATAGTCTGATTTTGTAGAGTATTTTGTGTATCAGTGGCTTTTCTTTTAGGTAGTTTCAAGAAACTACAAAGGACAAGCTGTAGTGACATCTCAGAATTATGAGCAATGAAGTGGCTTGGCAACTGTATTTGGGGTTCTCCTGAAAAGGTGAAGCTCCAAAGCACAGACAATAAATATTAAGATGGTTCCAGTAAGCTTGACGATTCCTTTAGGAGAACAGGGATTTCAGGCAGCTCTGGAGAAAAAAAGAACTATTCTATAGGCTTGGGGTAGAACTATCCTATAATGCACTGCAGCTTTCTCCATGTCTCAAAACGACAGCATTCTTGATACCAGAGCCATGCTCCTGAAGAAAGCTTATTCAAACCACAGAAAGGAAGCTACTATAATGGAAAATAAGAGTGACTGACTTCTTTAATGGAAAAAACCCACATCCGAGAAAAGAGAGAAGACAAAGTAAGAAATTTGACAGTATTAAGACATTTCAGTTAATGTAAATTGGTTGATTGCCTTTCAGAACTTTTTGAGCATTTTATGTCAAGGGGTCTGGTCACACTAACTCTTCTGGAATTGCTTCTTGGTTAAGATACAACCAATATTTTAACCATAGATTGGCATCTAGACAAAACAAGAAATGGGATTATCCTGATGGGAGCACCATTATCCATAGTGCCTGGCTGCTTAGCATGTAATGAAATGCAGATGAATACAGCAGTCTTGCTACAGCAAAATTGTTATGGCTTGCAGCTTTGACCAGCACACTCCCCCAAGTTCAATGGCTATTCAGTTTTATTTTGATCTAAACAAGTCAAATTTATTTTGTATGTAAATTTTAGCATAACCACAAAGGATGCACTACTTTTGCATTAGGACAAAGAGATAATAAGCCAGAAGAGCAAGGGATGGGCCTTTCATAGCAATGCACAAATGTGGTAGAATAGTGGCCCTGATACTGCTTTCACAAACAAATGCTAAGAGCAGAAAGCTCCCTGTAGCTTTGTTACCAAAAAGATACCTCTCAATTTATGCTAGGACTTTCCAGGTACTTTAGGAAAGATAACAGTATTAGAATCAGATTTTAATCTATTTGGAAATTCAAGCCAGGCGTTCATTAATGACTGCTACAATTTCAGTCCTAACATCAATCCACCAAGGGTATCCATAACTGTCTTCTTGCTAAATTTAGACCAAACTCTGCTCAATTTCACAGGCAGTGCTTAGGTGGGAGGAGTAGAGGTGGGGAGGAAAAAACCCCCACTGACACCAGCTAGGAAGCGTAAGGACCCATACACTTAACAGGCTGACTTAACAGATATGGAAGTTATGAAATTATTCACCCTCAAAGTGATTCACTCCTTTCAGTGCAGTTTAAATCAGCCAAAATGTTGCCACTCAGAAAGTAAAGGTGGCAGTGGCAGCTTGTTTACAGAGCTGACACATTTCATTCACTATTTCCTACTGCAATTGCATTTGCAATGGCTGCCAGGTTATTCAAAGAGCATCATTTTCTCAGAATGAGACACTGAAAATTATATGGAGAAGTCTGCTGAACAAAACTCTCAGAGGCAAAAGGGACAGTGGACAAACAAGCCAGTTCTTACCAGCAATGGCAGTTTCTCCTGGCCATTGCAGCTAAATCATAAATAATATTCTACCCCTTTGTGGGTGAGATTGTGTGCTAGTTAAAACTTGGCTTAACGTTATGTTTTTCCCTTTGTGGATCTACTGTGATTATTGATAATTCTGGTAAATGGAATAGGCAAATAGTACACCTCAACTTTAACTGAGCTTTTGTTTTTAACAGTGTGGTAAAATCAAATTTGTCTTTGATAGGCACGATTAGTGATGTTCAACTGCAGGTTACAAAGTCCCTTACAAACACATGAAAGCAGTCACTGTTTACACATTCTCTCCTGCAATACCATTTCTGAAATTCCTGTCATTTTCACTGCATTATACATAACAGCATTTATAAAGAACAAGTTCCACCAGGCAGATATCTGCATATCTGATGACTGAAAGCAAAGTACTGCAGTCAAGGAGTTGTATTATTTTTTATATGATGACTTACTACAAGATATCTAAAGATTGTGTGACAGAAAGCATTTCTGAGAATACAGAAATTTAAATTATTTTTCATTCTTAAACATGGCAAGAACAGCAAATTTGCAGGTACAAACAGCGCAGACAATTTAACTGGGCAGCAGTAGTGTATTAAACATAGATTAGGGAAGCAAGCAGTGATTATTTTGGGCAGCTCACATACTTGAGGTTGCACCTACAGGGGCTCATAACTTAGCAAGATGTGAAACAGAAGTTTTCTCTAGTGTTGGCCTGTTCTTTAGCAATGTCACATTCAGTCAGAGTATTGCAGTATGTAAATGCAATAGCTATGCTGTTAAGGCTCATATACAAACAAGTTGTTTAGAGTTCCTTTTATGAACTGCAGTTTTCAACAGTTTTCATCCATAAATTGTACTTTTAGTCAAAATAAAATATAGAGGGCTTTAAAACAAAATTTTATTTTAAGATCAAATTTTTTATGAGATGCTTCAACCACATCAAAGTTAACAATTAAAAAGACTGTGAATGAACTCTGAAAACTTTAAAAAAACCCACAACCCTCCCCCACCTCACCCACCCCCATACTTTCAAGAAAGAAGAGATGTTTACATAATTTCTGGTTCCCAGTATTGTTCTTCTCAAACATCTGCAAGTTCTTTCAAAGAACATTTACACAGAACCGTAGAAAAATTCTCAATTGAAGGAACCACAGAAGCTCTGTAGTCCGTCCTCTGGCTTTAAACCTGTGTTAGCTCTGAGATCAGACTAGGTAGCTCAGAGCTTTATCCAGTCAGGTCTTGAAAACCTCCAAGAACAGAGACTGAAGAACCTCTCTGGGCAACCAGATGCAATTCATCACTGTCCTAACAGTGAACAGGTTTTTCCTTACTTTCACTTGTACTGGGTCTAGCTGGGATGGAGTTTTCATTATAGCTGCCTGTATGGTGCTGTGTTTTAGATTTGTCACTGAAACTGTATTGATAAAACACTAATGTTTTGCTGAACAGTGCTTGGGTAGAGTCAAGGGTGTGGACAGGAGGCTGGGAAGGGACACAGCTGAGAAAGCTGACCTAAACTGACAAAAGCTATATTCCATGCCATATAACAGCATGTTTGGCAATAAAACTTGGCGGGGCTGTGTGAGAGTCTTCTTCCACTCCTTCCTTCACATATTAAACTGTCTTTATCTCAATCCATGGGTTTTTCTTTCTTCTGTTCTTCTGATTCTCTCTCCCATCCTGCTGGGTGAGGGAGTAGTGAGCAAGCAACTGTTAGGTGCTTAGTTACTGTCTGGAATCAACCCACCACACCAGTCTGAACTTCTCTTGTTTCAGCTTAGGTCCTTGTTGCTTATTCTCCCGCACCACTGCAAACAGCTTGGCTCTGTCTTCTTGAGCATGTGCTTGAACGCCCCGGCCAAACTTGTTTCAGTTTATCAATTACTTTTATTCTTTTATGTATTGATGACTCAAAAATACGGGGCACTGTATTCTAGATGTGAGTTCATAAGGGCTGAAGAGAGGGAAATAATAACATCTCTCAGCATACTATGTTCCTGTAGATACAGCCCAGGATGTTCTTAACTTTCTTTGGTACCAGGGTACATTGCTGGCTCACATTCAGTTTCTTATCTACCCAGATCCAAAGGTCCCAGCCTGTTTGTTGCAAGAGATTACTCCTTCAAAAGTAAAGAACTTTGCACTTGTCCTTGTTGAATTTACAAGGCCCCTGTTGGCCTGTCTCCCCAGCTTGCCTAGGTCCTTCTGAATGGTAGTCCTGCCTTCAGGCACGTAAACATTCTCCTCCAAATTATTGTCATCTGCAAGCGTGGTAAGTGTGGATTCCATGTCCTTCTCCAGTTCTTTGATAAAGATGTTAGAAGGACAAGTCAGCCTCCAGAACATAGCTCAAGCCATTAATAGTTAATGGATAATATGAGCCTAACTACCCAACCAATTTCTTACCTGCCTAGCTGTCCATCCATATAGACCATGGTTAAATAAATCATTAAATTTTGTGAATACCATCTTTCCCTCCCATTTTTTACCACCTTGCAGTAATATATGTGAATGTAGGTCCTTAGATTCTACATTTATACTCTCTAACAAGTTATATCCTAATTACAGACTGGCATTTTTTTTTTCTTCAGAGGACACTGATGAAACAGATCCTAAATCTCAGACATAAGAAAATTTTCTCTACCATAAAGGAGATGGAGTACTTTTTTCAGCCTTTCCTTTTTTCTGTTTAGGAAAAGGGAAAGAAAGAACACTATTTCAAAATGGTAGATTAGAAAATATCAGCTTCCTGTCTGCAAACCAGAAGCCAAAAATCACAAAATTGGAGAAGACATAACTTGAGGGTTTGATGGAGAAACGTGTGAGTTCTAGGAATCATCCAGACATTACATCTGTCATAGAAAACTGCACTACATAATTTATCCCAGACTGCTTCAATCTAATTCTTAATATGAACCTCTTTTCAAATAAATCTGTTTTGTGAGCTATGAAGATTTTACTGCAGCTTTGTTAAAGCCAATAATACATTAATGTAATAACCTGTTAGGTGATTACAAAACACCATGAATATACAGGCTTACATGTAAAGGCAAAACAGGTAGTTTTTAAAAAAAAAAAGTGAGCACTTTTCCTAAACCAACAAAGTAGACAAGAAGTTCAGACTAAAGCATTGTCAAATGTCACATGATCCACCTGCCCTGGGATAATGTTCACTATCTGGCAGGATCAAGGAAACCGTCTTTCCAAACATCAGCAGACAAGTTGGATATTAAAAGGACTATGAGGACATTGTAAATCTAGAATGAAATGAAAAGGAACTAAGAAAGAAGAAAATAATAATAAAAAAAAAGATAAGTTTGAGCTATTTAAACATTGCAAAGTGAGGAAAAGATAGCAAGTATATATGACAAATTACCACTTGCAATGTCTAAGCTGAAGTCACTGGACAACTAACCATGGTAATAATGATAAAGGTATTAAGTGAGACAAAATCAAAGACCTGCAAATAGAGCCATCTGATCCACTACTTTAAGAGAAAAGAAGTCAAACCTTTTGCAATCATTTAGAACATTAATGATACATAGATGGAAAACTAATGCAGGAAAAAGATATAGCATATTTCCACCAATAGCCAAACTAGGTTTTATTAAGCTAAAGCTAGAAATCATGTTACTAGGATTGTATCACTTTCATGATTTAAGCTACTATTCCCACATGCCATGGTACTGTGCTGTGTGCGTGAATTCAACTACTACTACCTGAAGGGTTTGAGCTACCTGTTTTCTCAAACTTCAACAAGCAAAAGTCAAGGCCCACATATCTTTTTGTTTGAAATACTCTTTGCACTGAAGTGAATAATTCTAATCTCTTTCTTAACATAATACATCTCCAGGCAAAAAGCTAAGTAAAATTCACAAGACACGGAGAACTACACAAACAATACATGAAAACATATTTCTGAATGAAATTTATATTCACATAAATACATACCCCATTTCAGCAGCCTTTTTTTTCAGTAGAACATTTTCTTCAATTTGAACTTGACATAGTTCCAGAAAAGTTCTTGATTCTGATTCTTTGATTCTTTCAGTTCTGGGTAAAGTATGATAGTTTAAGATTTCACCATCAAGAAACTGTAAACTAGGAAGGACCTTACACAAAAAAGGCCTTAGAAAAGAAAAAGTCATAATTAGTTTTACAAAAATGTTCCGATGCTAAAACTCCCGTTTCAGTGATACAATAATATAACAAGACAGAACATGATTATAGTTCTCTTAAGTATTTGTATATATCTGTCCTTACTTCATATGTTCATAGATTAAATAAAATTTTGTTCCTAATAAGCCACGGAACTTAGACAGATTTCTTAATACTTTGTTGGTATAAAGACCACTGCTGAAATACTAACCCCAGGCAGGTCAATGGCAACATTCTCAGTTCACTAGAGACAGCATTCTGACTACTTAACAATAACAGGAAAATTTGACATGCTTATACATAGGCACCTTTAAGCTGGCAAGAGGGCAAACTAAATCATAGGATTAAGATACATCACTGATTTTGTGGACACATTGAAGGTTTAGAATTAAAAACTGCACACAATACTAAACACTGTCAGTCTTACTCCCTTTACCACTTGCCTACACCACATAAAGCAACATGATATTCAGTATGACTGATGGGGAAAAAAATCCACACTTGAAATACTGAATTTGGGTCAGTGAAAGGGATGACAGTAGAAATGACACTTCCTTGCTATGAAAAGGACAGTTGGGATCACTGATGTAAGAAAAATATATATATGAGAAATTTATCTACCTATTTAAAAAATAGTATTATCAATGCTCTCTCTTCTAGGTTATTGTGAAACATAATCTAGTACTGCAACCTTCTTTCCTGTATTTCTTCTTCCAGACCAGATTCATTGAAAGTTGCAGGACAGAAAAGTTCTTTAAATCAATACATCAGCACTCAATATTTTCTTTTTATCTTATTTTAAGTAACACTTAAGAACTCTTGAAGGAATATTTATTGTAGAGTGTACGTCCCCTTATATTAAAATGGTAATACTGTTTTCAAAATTTTAGAACTCCCTAACTATTCCCTGTGAAGATAAAGGACTGTTAGTCAGCTCAGACTATACACACTAAGTTTAAAATCAAAGACAGTTTCTATGACTGAGTTAGAATATTCCAATATGTAGATCAATATAATAAAATACTAGCTTTTTTCAAATATACAACTTGCCTTCTCTACTGCCCATTAAAGTAAGCATAACACTGTCTGAAATACATTTGGAATAAAATTACGTGTTTAGATAGACAGTCTCTGGACACGTGGAGAGAATTACCAAAGCTGGTGTTGACCAGTGATACATCACAAAAGTGCCATATCAAAGTTGATTGATGCTGGAAGTATTGTGTCTTAGAGCTATGGGATCTCAACACTAGTTTTTCCAGCTGGGTTTCACCTGGTGAAGGGCTGAGCCAATACTTCATTTAGTGAAAACTTCCTGGTGAATATTCTGTCACTTAAGAGGCTCTATTAATCATTACAGCATTGAAATACATTCCCCTAGGAGTGGTCAGACTGATCCCAGGGGTTAATTTTTAAAAAGCAATTTCTTACCACTTCACTTTTGTTGGTGTTATCGCTGGCTGGACATGAAAGTACAAAACCAATTGGGAAATTTTACAACTAATTCCTTTGTTGGTATCAGGGGGTTATATAAAGTTCACTGGAACATATTGCCTGAAGTTATGGTCAATGCTGTATTCAGCAAATCCATATTTTATAGTACCCTATACTTTAAATCCTTTGGACAAACGAATCTCTTGTCTAATCATAAAAGCTCTATTAGGTCAAGCAATCTAAAGTGTCAGTGCTTATAGTTAAATTGGAATTCAGAAAGCTTTTCCCTTCCAGGTTACAAGTGAAATAACAGTTATGTAAAATACTAGGAATTAAAACAATGCAAATGGGAATTAAAAATATTGTCACAGTCACTGAATTTTATTCACAAAATTACCTGCAGTAATGGGAGCACAAATAAGTCTGTTCATTCAAAAACCAACCAGCTAACCAACCAAGGATGTATTTGTTCACCTACCTTTTAAACTACTCAAATATTTCCAACTAAAAGTTTCAAACAAATTTTTTTCCCACAGAAATACTAATCAGAAAATTGTACAAAAATCTCCTAATGGAAGATATACATGTAAGGGTGATTTTGGTTTTATTTTTTCTCTTAATACAACACATGCTCCAAAACTCACTTACCCCAAACTTTGCTGTTGTTACACTAGTATCGTTACACTACACAAGGCAATCTAATACAGCAAATGCAAACACAATTTATCTAAACACATTCTTGTGTAACACTCTCCTGTAAAGCCTCACCTTTAACAGACTTGAAATTATACAAGGAACAATTTTGGTCATTCTTCAAAACTGCTAGGCTAAAAAAAACCCCAAACCCACCCTCATATTTTTCTAATAAAATATCTCAGTCACCTGTTCTAATTACATACAAAATGAAAGTCCAACTGATGTGTCTCATTTAATTTCCTCAAACATTTTATTATGTCAACGCTTTCCTAAGTAAACACTTGATTTTCTTAGCTGAAAGAATTGGTGATGATTTAAGCTCTTACTGATTAAATGCTTCTTTGTATATTTAATAGAATCATAGTAAGAGTTCACTAAGAGACACGCTACCATTTCAACATGTGTATTCTGGAACATCACCTGAAAATTTAAAACTGCATTTCTGACTCGTCATTCTGCTCTTGAAGGCCTATAGACTAGAAAGGATTAATTCCACAGAAGATGAAAGAACATTTCACATTAAATTAAAAGCACTGCTGTACTTCCGCTAAGCAGCTCTCTCAGATTAAAATCTTCATGGCATCGGCCCACATACGGGGTTTCAGACTGGAGAATTTTCAAGAGACTGGGAGACTTCTTCTAAAATACAAAAAATTATACTATTCTAAAAAAGAACTATCCATGTACAATTTTATTCATATAATCCTATCAGAACTATACCATTTCAGGGACTCTGGTGATGGCATGTCACTTCCTACGTCAAGTTTCCTTTCTACCTTATCTGTTTTTTATGAATATACATATAACAGGCTCTAGGACCAGCTCTAATTTTCTTTTTTCAGATTTTATTTTTTCAAAAAGCAAAGGAGAAAGAGAAACACTAAGAAGCTATATGATAGACAGTCAGAAACTGATAGTTCTGAGAATGGCAAGTAAGCAGTGTAAGAACATTAATAATCCAGGAAAAAAAATAAAGGTTTTAAACAGTGCAGATGAAGGAGGAGAAAAAGGTTCAGTGAATGGTCATGTTTTTGTGCAGAAGTTTTAATGAAATGTAAAATAGAGTAATAAAGGTCAGACCAGCTGGACGTCAGTCAGAAACTTAAAAGTTATCAATGGTGGTAACCTTGTCAGTAAAGACGAACCAGAATTCAGGCTGAAAAAGAAGATACGGTGATCAATGGACAAAGAAGCAGTTACAAATAAACAGCACAGAAGGCCTATATCATCTTTATAATTTCTCCATCTGCCTAAAGAAATTGTCATAAAGAAAAATACTAATTTGGGATAACAGTTAAAGAGTATATTGGGATCACTGCTGAGTTTAGCACAAACTACTTCTTTATTAAGGTTCCAAGTGCCAGGTCAAAGATCAAAATTTTTGATTAAACAAAACTACAACCTAGAATTCTTAAAAAATAAAGATCACAGAATTTAATTTGATTTCTTATTTTCACATAAATCTTTTCCAGTTTGTGGTAGTGTTCATACTTACCTCATTTCTACCATTTAACTAATGGACGTACACCAAGTTTTAGCTGATTTTGATTGATCAGCAAGATGTATATATATGTAATCTTTGACTGATTTTGATACAGTAAATTAATTTATTATGTTACCTCCAATTCCTTTCTTGGAGAAGAGGATTTCCACTGAGTGACAACTCCCTCAGACTCTGGCAGCCACTTAACCACGTAATGACACCTTTAAGGTCTGTATTGTGGTAAGAAAGAAAATTAAATATAAATCTGCATGCAGAACCCTATTATTTCTCAGAAAGTCTTACACGAAAGCAAAACGTACCAAAAATTGAAATACTACAAGCAATTCTGCTACCTGTACAGTGTAGTTAAAATTAATATCTATAACATCCATGTTTGGAAAATATTTCTATGGTTTCTGTATAAATGTCTCATAAGTAAAAGGGGAACAGTCAAATTCAAATAAGTTTATAATTTAATTAAGAAGTTCTTGTTTGGATGGGGTCAGCTCACCTGACAAGCAGTTATTTTTGATATCCAGCTTTTCCAAAGATACAAATGAATTTAAAGGCACAAGCTCAGTTAATCTAAGAACAAAACAGAAGAGGAATTCTTCTATTAAATGAAACAGCAGGTCATAAACAGAAAGGCACCAGAATCTTTTATAGTTATGACAATTTACTTATTTACGTAAGAAAATACGCATTTAGCTATCCAGGGTGCTAGAACTAATTACTGAAATTTTAACTTGAAAATACTTCTTAATCTTCTCAGTAGCTCAGTTTTTATATTTACTCACTAACATTTTGTTTTATCTGGTAAATATTTATCTGTTTCTTGCATTTCCTGCTTAGAATC